>NC_141534.1:227750000-227987500 GCF_021556685.1 Rattus norvegicus | reverse complement strand
TTAGACATAAATACGTAATTAACTGATAAGAGAGAAAAAAGAGTAAATATAGCAAAGTAATCACTAGGGGTTGGAAGTGTTAAGGAGGTTATAAAGTGCACCATATTTATGTGCTTTATGTCATAAATTATATTAAGGAGGGAAAACACCTTATTTTTATGTGCATCCACCTCCACCTTTAAAGTAATTAAAATCTGAAGTAAAGTATGCGTCATAAGCTTTAAAAAAATCATGGCTTCTCTATAAATCGTGCTGTGTTCCAATATCATTGCTATTCCACTTTATTTTTATCTTGGAAGATTGGGAGACATTTCTATATTTAAATTCTGCGATAAGCATTTCTAGTCTGTATTTTGATCATTTATAAATACTTTTAACATTGAATGATATACCTTCATGCCTATAGCCTCTCTTCAAGTCCCGGAAGGTCTTAGCTTCATTGATATTTATTTAACACATTTAAACAAAACGACTATTTAGTGCATAGTTGCAGGAGGACATGTTAAGATAAGAAAAAAGGATTGAAGATTGCAAAACCGCTTATGTTAAATTATGTGCTGCAGTGAAGACGTACGCGGATTCCTTCAATTTTGCATAGACTCGTACTTTCTTCATGCACAGTGGAGCCTCCAAACTGTCTTTTCTTTAAATAATGCAGTGAGGAAATTAAATAATTAAAGGTGCTGGCTATGAGTATTAAAGACTTACAGCAGGAAAAGGGGGAAAGCAAAAGGAAAGAAATGAATCCTTTTTAGGGAAAAAGATGTAAACCCTTTAAGTGCATCTCACTTTGAGGGGAAATGGTCAGGTATTAGAGCTGAAGGGCTCGGGGAAACGGACTCCTTTCTGGAAAGGAGATTTGGGATCTTTGCTGCTGATTTTTCAGTTTTAATAAGGCTCCTCTGATTAGTGATTAGATTGTAGTGTTTTAATTTAAAGAGCAGTTTTCAAGACAGGGTGCCACTAGGTAGTACAATTTAGCCTTGAACTCACCGTGATCCCCCTGCCTCAACTTCTCAAGAACTGGGATTGTAATCGAGGGTCACTACACTTAGCTCAAGTAAATTTTAATTACTTCATTTGTTTCATTATTCAGCTGGAGACAAACTCTTAGTTTTTTAGTCCAGACCAGACTGGAATGCTTCCTCTAACCCATGCTGTCCTGAAGCATGTTCAGGCGCTCCTGCCTTGCCTTCTGCAGTGCTGGGGTTATTGGTGTGAACTGCCATATTCAAATAACTTTACAAACCCATTGCTGTGAATGCTTGTATTTACAGGAACTTGGTCCTGGCCTCTGGCTATTACAGGAGCCCCCACCTGTACTTTAGAAACACTATTGGAAGCAGAACACCAGACAAAAGTCCTTACCTTACCTGGAAGGTTCCAGGCATCCTGTTTTCCACCCCAAACCTAGATTGCTGCATATGCTTAAGACTAGGAGATAATTTAAAGAGATTTTAGATGTGTGAGGGAGCAAAGCATTCCTTAGCTTCCTTTCCACGTTGCCCTAATCTAATTAAGAGCCCAGACCTCACACTTTCACTAAGAGTTAACTGTTAAAGCTTAAAGGGAGTCACAAATTCTTACAGAATCTGACTGGTTGAAGACAGATTACTGTTCAGCCTGGATAATGTTGGTTAAAGGTCTAAACACACACACACACACACACACACACACACACACACACACACACACATAAAACCTAAAATTTTCAGAGCTACAGTGAAGGTCACTGAAAAGTATATCAAATATTTGAATCTTGCAATGATTTGTCTCAAGCCCAATACTGAGAGTCTGGCCACTAAAATGTATTTCAAGTTCTATGCTCTGCTCGATATTCCTCAACAGTTCCTGCAGCATTTTCTTTGGTGAACTTTTTGGATGATTCCTCTCTTGAAGTTAATACTTCCTATTGACAATTTGAGAACCTAGTACTACCAATTTAAGCATTAAATGTTAATGGCTTAAACTTTTTGAAAATATAAACTCTTGAGCTGGCATTGGTTGACTGACAGACTGGTAGATGGGTAGCTGGATAGATAAATGGACAGATGAATAGATGGGTGGGTGGGTAAAGAGGTGGGTGAATGTATAGACAATGGAAAGAACTAGGTAGGTAGCAAGTCAAATTCCAAAACAGTGGAGCTGATTCAATTCATCACATATATTGAACTACTTCATTTATTAAAGATCCCTGGTCAGTCCCCTTCATATGTGTTTAATTTTGAGGCCCAAAAGCTGTGAATCAATTCTGAGAAAAATGTCTAATGCATGTGCAGTCTTTATTCCTGACACTGTCTGCAGTATTTTTACAACAATGAAAAATTATAAACAATTTGAATGCCTAACCGGAGAGCTTAGTAAATTATTACACATCAACTCAATAGAGAGTGGTCATTAAAATGATAATTACAAAGACTGTGGAGACATATTTATACCATATATTATGTGAAAAACACTAGATATAAAGTACATGTGTGCTGAGTTTACAAGGTTATAAAGATATGTTTTGTTCAGCCTGCTTCTAGAAAGGACTATCTTAACATGAAAAGAGCTGTGTTTTAGCAGGGGCAATGTTATATTTTTCTCCTTTCCAAGCTATTCTAAATACATTTATATTATTTGATTCCAGTGGAAGTGAGGGTTGTTGGGGGTTGGTCTGGTACTGATACGTATTCAAATGCTAAATTCTGTACCCTAAGTTCTGGTCCCCACATAGGCCAGCTTTTGTTATGTAAACCTTGTTCCCTAGTTTAAAACTATGAGTAAAATAAAAGTGGCTACAGCCAATTACTGCAGGGAGAAGAGGTAGGCAGTTACAAGATTTGGTGTCACAGGGAGGGACCAAAAGAGGAAAAGAATGAGAAAAAGAAACCAGGAAAGAGGAGGAGTATAGAAGAGGACCAAGAAGAGAGAAGAGGAGGTCTCCATAATGGACCAGAAACATGTGCCCAAAGAAGTGCACTCCCCCCCCCCCGCCCGGTAGACTGCTGAAATAACCTTGGACGACAAGTAATTGGGGAACACATTTGGAGAAGTAGCCGGTTAACCATCAGAAATTTAGACTAAGGATAATTTACCTAGTAATTGGGCTAAAGCAAAATAAATATGGTATAATCTGAGTCTCATCCATTCAAAAGCTGGATGGAGATAGGAATACCTCATTAATTTACAGAGGGTGATGAAAGGCAGAGTATGGTAGGTAGAAACTGTACAAGTAAGACTTTGAAATATTTTAGAATAATGCGAGGTAAAAATTTAAAGTTTCCATAAAGGGAAGAAGATGACATTAAACATTCCTCATCGCAAACATTTACTACTACTACAGTAGTAGTAGTAGTAGTAGTAGTAGTAGTAGTAGTAGTAGTAGTAGTATTTATTATTATTATTATTATTAGTAGTAGTAGTAGTAGTAGTATTTATTAGTAGTATTAGTAGCATTAGTATTATTTGTGGCTGGGTCTTCTACACTTTAGGCTGGCCTCAAACTCTCCAATATAGGATGACCTTGAACTTCTGATTTTTCTGCTTTGACTTCTTGAATGCTTGGGTTCCCGACATCTACTTGAATATTTTTCTGTCATTATCGAAGTTCTGCCGATAACTAGGTATATTGGGGATGTGCAGGTATGTTTGTGGTGTAGAGAAGTCAGTGTTTAAAATGTGCTGCTGCTATGGAAAAACAGCTCTGATAACAAAAGCCACTTATAGAATAAACATGAACACGGAATCTACCGAGGGCCCTTTTATAAGAGCCTTCATCACACTGAATTCCAGCAGACTTCTTGTTTCTCTTAAACATGGTTTCATCATGAGAAATATTTCATAATTCAGCTCATCAGCCTCGCTGCAGGACCTAAGTAATTAGCAACTCATTCCACTTTCAGCTTAGAAACTTCTGGGCAGTGTTGATTTGGATATCCATTTGGGGACAGGGGGAGAGCCGAGGATTTACTGGACTCTGAGGTGGAGAAAGATGAGGGTAAGAGGTGAGAAGAGACTGCCTTCTGGTGACAGACTTGGGGAGAGGCAGTGAGCGAAATCCCCAGATACTTCTTTCCAACTGACAACAGGAGGGAGACTTTCCCACGGAATGTCTGTGAGCACAGAGATGGGACAGAAGTACTTTGGTTGGGGAGGAGGGAACTCACCTTGGCAGAATTGTTAGTGAAACTGGAGTCTGGGAATGACTGCACATACAAGACAGAAAACACTAGTTCCAGTTCACCCAACATCACTCAGTCGCTATGTATAGCTGAACAAACAATCCCACTAGCCACTTTCCACTGCTATAGAGAGACAGACAGCTTTGAGAGCATTAAAATAATGACCATGTCTGTTAATTTGATGTGTCACTGTGAGGAGCAAATGTGACAGCAACTGGAAAGGACTTTGAAAAGTTTATGTGAGAGCTGCCAGAGTGCTCTGTGGGTATTAACCATCAAAGTCACTCTGTCATTCTTTATCCAGTTGGGGTGATGGGCTTTCATCCTTAACACGCAGGTTGGTCAACTTCCCCTTGTCTTTGATCTCAATGTTTCTGGGGAATTTTGCTTTGAATTTGGATGTAGGAAAGAGCCTGTTCCTGCTTGAACACTATTTGGCAGAGAGTTTATCATTAAACACACAGAGAACGAATAACAGGAAAAACTGCAGCCTAGAAAGCCCAGTGGACGTAAAGGGGCTACCAGATAATAGAATATTGATTAGATAATTTGCCTTGGTGTCATTAGTTTCCACGTAGAACCGAACCACTTCTGAAAGTTACATCTCTCAAATAACGAGAATCAATCTGTTAAACCCACAGCTCCCCCAAAACACTCTTGGGCAGAAAAATTGTTTTCTCAAGTGTGCAGGGTATTAATTGCAGCATCAATTCCATACAGATCTGATTCTTTTATGCAACCAACACCATGGCCTTGGTTATTCTACAGACCTCTGGGTGTCCACCTTTCACTTGCAGGCTCAACTTTCCTCTTCCACCTGACATCTATTCTGCTTCTTTGAGTTCCGAAGTCTAAACTTCAACGATCCCTTATGATTTTTCCCCCTCTCATACTACTTGCCCCAGTCTTACAGAATGTCAGTGTTTTGCATTGCTGACATTTTCCACAAAATTCTTTTCATTTTTCATATTGTTGCCAAAATGTCAACATGCAAATATTCCATGGCCTTGCCAACTTGGATCTGAGTGGACACATACAGAAGGACAACAAAAGCGGAGTGAAAAGTGATGACTGGTAATGAATATATTGCCCATTTTCCCACAGTGGCCTTAATCCTTGCTCACCTCGCACAGTTTAGTCCCTTTCTGAAACCTAAAACAATGCTCTCACTTTTAAATGAACAAACAGTAATACCAGAGAGAGTAGTTTTCCTCACTCAAAGCCAAACTGTGTTAAACAATGTGATCAGGAAACTCAACTTTACTGACAGAAGACAATATTCAGCATTTAGAGAGGCAATTTACATTATAGCCTTCCTAGCATACCTCTGAAAAGGGCTAATGTGGTTTGAATGTTGTGAACAATTAAAGAAAGCCTGCCTTTGTTCTAATCATTCACTGGACTCATGGCTCATGTATTCCTAGAGGAGTCAAAGAAGTCACTGGAGTTGAAGGGTAGCAGTTGCCAGGTTTCAAAGGAGAATCCGATTTCCACCCTGTCTTTATTGCAGTGTCTAATTTTGAGGATAATAATAAGGATCTTATAAATAGCAATGAAAGTTTTGAAAAAATTAAAAATCTGAGCTTTTAGGAAAAACAACTTTATTGGTGAGTTATTCTCAAGTGTAAAATGAAAACTGTTCAAAAATAGAACTTTGCTGCCGTTCTTGGTGTGTAGAATCACCACCATAAGTCTCAGCTGAAGGCCTTGTCCGAGAAACAGCTACTGGGAGGTTTGGCTCTTGGGGATGAATTGTGAATCTAAGGGCAATGGAAATAAAGCTGTCTAAATTCTGTTTCTGTATCACCAAAAGTCTGTGATGAGAGCATGATAAACAAACAAACAAAAAATATAAACATGACAACAGCATTGGCCAGTGTGTTAGGACAAACTAAATCTGACTCTGATGAAGTCAGAATGCAGTTTGTGTCACACATGATGACAGTGATCTAGACACACAGTTTTGAGAGTGATGGAACATTAGAGTCGCATGCCATATGAAGACATTTCAGCCTAGGATGGGTCCCCGGTACAACAGTTTGCTCGTACATTTAAAAGGAGCTGAGAACGATTGTCACCAAGTGACATGGTAACCCCTATGACACCATATCACAGAGTATTCATTCCTTCAATCTTGGATGCTGCTAAAAGAAGGAGGCACCATATTCCAGTTGAATAAAAGTAAAAACCATGCAATTAGGTACACAGATCACTTTCTAATTTAATAATAAGTAACTAAGTTACCTGCTTATGCACTTACTATACTTTTTAATTGTTATTTTAGATTATTTCTTCTACTTGTTTAAAGAAAAATCTAGTGAAAAAGAGTATGTTGGGGCTGGAGAGATGGATCAACAGTTAAGAGAACTGACTGCTCTCTTCCAGAGGTCCTGACTTCAATTTTTAGCAACCACATGGTGTTTCACAACCATCTGTAATGAGATTCAATGCCCTCTAGTGGTGTGTCTGAAGACAACCACAGTGTACTCTCGTATGAAAGAAAGGAAGAAAGAAAGAAAGAAAGAAAGAAAGAAGAAAAGGAAGGAAGGAAGGAAAAGAAAAAGAAAGAAAGAAAGGAAGGAAGAAAGAGAGAAAGAAAACTGTTATGTTATACCAGCATTAGCTTCACATATCTCCTTTTTACACTGTATTGTGGTTTGAATGCAAATTGTCTTCACTGGCTCATGTGTTTGAATAGTTGACACTGAGTTAGGCATGCTGTTTTGGAATGTTTTGGTACCTTTAGGAAGTAGAGTCTCATTGGAGGAAGTGAGTCATTAGGGGGAGGCCTTTGAAGTTTATTGCTGAACCCTGGCCCATGCATGCTCTGCTTTTTGCTCAGTGAAGACTTGAGGGAGTGACCATTTTTAGCTACACATTTCTGTTACTCTGGAGCCACCAGCCATGAAAACCTCCCCATCCAGGATGCACTGTGTTCTTTCAAACTGTGAACCAATACAAAGCATTCCTTCTCAAAGTTGCTTCCTGTCATGCATTTGATCAACAAGCAACATGAAAAGGAACAAATATGCCTTGTCTCTTGTGTCAAGAAGACAAAGCAAATTATCAACCTGTAGTGTGTACAGTGTACAGGGACAGTGTAGTATCTGTTTACTCTTCACAAATGTCTAAAGCTGCAAGTATGTTAAGGGATATACATGCACACGCACGTATGTACCTATCCCTTATATATAATTTGTATTATGTATACTATATTATAAGATATATTATTCATAAAAATATCTTCCAAGACTATCATGTTTCAGAGTAATATATAAAAGTCATATTGATGTGTTTCATTTCAGAATGTCTCATTTGGTACTAATGAAGTTAGGGTTATTCCTTCGTAAAATATTTTAATTCCTAAGGCACCTTTAATGTTGTTTTCCCAGTGAGATTATGTTGTTGAGTCAGCTGTTACCTGGTTTTCTGGGAGAATCAAAAGAATAAAGGAGACAATTACATATTTGAGAGGGTAGATTCCAGAGTCACTCTAGAAACTCTAAATCCTTAATCCCAGAATTTTGAACATTGAGGAAGAACTGCTGTGAGTTTAGAACAGCCTGGCTATAGAGTGAGGCAGTTTTAAAGAGGGGAAGGAAATGGGGTGCTTACTCCGGGTGGGGGGCTGCTGACATGGGATGTGGACTTAGTTTTTCTGATGGGGAGCAGCCCAAGACCTAAGCTGTTCCTTTCATTTCCTGCATCCTTCCCCTGCCTGCTTTCTCCACCAATTAGAGACTCAAATAAGATGGAAAGACATTAATGTTTCCCCCATTGCATCCACTATGAAGGGGGCATGGCTGCTGGGGAAGCTAGAAGGAAATTAGAAGCTAGAAGCTAGGAAGAGACAGAAAGTTGTTTCACTTCCTGTCTGAAAGAAAAAAACTCATCCCCAGTCTTCACCCTTCTGTGAAGCTGTGTTGGTTAACACAGTATAGATGACCTCAGAGGCACTAACATGTGTTGGTATCATATGAAGGAATGAGCAGAACTTCCACTTGGATTAATTTGAGCCCGAATTTGAGTCCCCCACTTCTCTCCTTGTATCTTCTGTCTGTAGTTGGAGGTTATTGGCCTGTATCTGTAGTTTGTCTCTTTTGCTGTCCCCGACAAAGGACTTTGCTCTGTATTTGCAGAATAGCACAGAAGACATGGCATGGGAAAGAATCAAGGGATTTTTACAGAATTTTTTTAAATGGAGTTTTACTCAGGGAGAAGTCATTTTACTGATCTCAACTGACTCAAATTGCAAACATAACCACCAACAGACATTATCAAGCTATATGCACATGTTGTCTCTAATATTTATAGTGGATATTTGTTTTACAATGTGCTTCCAATCTGTTGGCTGTTTTAGCAAATGATTACCCCAACACACACACACACACACACACACACACACACACACACACACACACACTTCTATTACTGTAGGTTGGGGGCACAGAACAGTACATAGCCTACATTAAAGCTATGTATTGGCTGGGGCTGTAAAAGCTCATTACATGAGAAATCCAAGGCATAGCAAGCTAGCTATGTTGTTCCTTTCAAGACAAGTTACGCTTAAATAGGCTGAGTATCCAGTAGCATTCAGGCTAAAGCATAGTCTGAAGGGACTTCAGGAGGTGGTATTAGCTTTACTATGAGATCTGCCTGAAGTTCAGTATTTGGGGCAGGGGAAGGGTTATCTAGAAATAGTGCTTTAACATTGTACCACTACAGAAAGCTTTCTGAGGACCAGTTTGTCATTTCAGGCTTTAATGCACAGAGAAGGTGGTCAACGGTGTCCATCTAAATCAACTTCAAACATGAAAAGAAATAACTAAGGTGCTTCCTAAGGTCTGTAGGATGTGTCCCCTCTTAAGATCACAGAATATCAAGCTTTGAGTTGACCTTTGTCTTGGGGACACTGTGCGTCATGTCTCATATTTTTAAGTGACATTAGTTCAGCACCTGAGACATCTGAGAGGGGAAGTCAGATTTCTGTTTTCCTGATTGAATTTATTTTTCCAGACTGCATATGTAAATTAGGTTAATGCTAATTCTTGGTTCGAAGCATACTACTCTCTTTGGCCTGAGAGTCTTTCCTCCTATTGTTTCTGTTATTTGTCCATCTACCTTATTCTTCTCTGATTAAATTACTGTCCTCCAAAATGGCTTTCTGTTGAACTCCATGATTTTTATCTATTAAGTAAAATTGGACAATGTGCTATCGAAGGTCTCCTTCAACTTTGATTTTCTAATGAATGAGATTAGGACTTGAAATGTACTTGGCTCAGTGCCTAGCATATAACAAATGCCTAATAAATGTGGCTTATTTGCATAACTTATTACTATTACCGTTATTAAATCTGATGAATTTTTATTGCTATTCCTGAATTTCACATATTGGAAAGCTGTTTGGGATCACATGACTCAGTAACTCTTCTACTGAGCTGTGAAAATCTAGCCACATTTTTTCCCCTTGGTTGGCTTCAAAGTCTCCATTATGAATTTATCACTGAATTACAGAATTTAAGCCTAGAAATTTTAAAGGTTAACTTTCATTGAGGAAGAAATGGAGTATCTTATAAAGCAAACTCTTCCCAGAATAATTCCAGTTTGTGAAGTCTCAGTACACCCTTATGGAGTACGTGTGCATTTTTGTGGACTTTGACTATGCTGCTTAGATTTCACTTAAAGATTCTTTTAGAACTGTAAGGGGCCTCGGCAACGGGGCCAAATACCAGTGAAGCTTCATTGTCAAGTCATAATTTGCTAGGTATAGAACAGGGTGGGCATGTAAAACTGTCTCATTACATGTATGGCAGTTATGAAGAGAGCATACATTGATGTATGATATGCTTGAGGTGTTATTTTTTTTTATCCAAAGCTTGGACTTTGGACATCTTGTCTAATGTCAGCAATGGCTTTGCCACCACCAGGCCATCAGTCACCCCTCCCCCACTGCCCTTTGACTTCTGAGGAGTTGTGATAAGGCTAACTGTCATAAGCAGCATACCTGAAGTGACAGAGTAATGCAGACCTTTGCTGTAGCTCTGAGTCCTTATCTGAAAGTTGCATTCTTGGCCAAAAGAGACTCCATTCAAGGAAGCTAATGAAGACTCTTAACTCAAGGGAAAGTGTTTTTATCAACAGACAGGGATATCTTCTTTCTATGTATTTAAATTTTTTACATCAGGCTTAGTGGTAAATGCCTTCTCACCAGCGGAGTTTTCTCTTTTAAACACACTTATATCAAAAAGGGAAGACCCCTCCCTTTTTAGAAGCTAAACCTCGGTGCAAGAATTGGCTGAGTGATTCCCCCTGATTCCTTCATTATAATTGGATATGCCAAACAGAAGACACTTGCAGAATGCAAGAGTGTTAGTGGAAAAGAAAGATAAATGTATTGTGGAAAAATTAGCAATGAGCAATTTTGTTATCCTGGGGGAACAGTTTTTAGCTCTCAGGAGACTCAGGCATTTCTCTTCATTAAATCCACAATTCAAACCCAGAGGCAACATGGCCTTCAAGATGTGTGTGTGTGTGTGTGTGTGTGTGTGTGTGTGTGTGTGTGTGTGTGCGCGCGCGCGCGCGAGCTGTTGATATAGTTCCAGAATTCTAGAGAGAAATCTACAGGGTCATGTCTCAAGCTTGACTCTCAGAGTACTTTGTACTGTGACCACCCTCCTGCTGATCTAAGTGAGTTAAGCTCTCTTGCCCAACAGAGAGCAAATCCAATTCTGTCTCTTACATATGTGCTGAGATTTAGATCATCAGTGAACTCACATTGTTCTGTCTGGAATTCAGCAACTTTTAGTAGAATAGATGCAGATGGTCACCCTGGCAATGAACAGATATCTCTCTCTCTCTCTCTCTCTCTCTCTCTCTCTCGCTCTCGCTCTCGCTCTCGCTCTCGCTCTCGCTCTCGCTCTCGCTCTCTCTCCTCTTTCCCTCTCTCCCTCCCTGCCCCCTTACTCTGGAATCTATGTTTGGGAGGGATGTTAAGAGGTCTGTCCAAAGGGACTGGCCAGTAGCCAGACTATACTGACTCTCTAGAGCCAAGCAAAATGCCTAGGTTTCTCTCTTTACAAAAACAATGCCAAGTAACAGTGAACATTTTCTCTAGAGAATTCTGAGCCTAAATTCCACCAGTATTTTATGTCCCCCCCTTCACCTGAACAATGTTCAGAACGATCTGATAGGAATCATATACCGGGTCCTCAAGACAGATGTGTTAAACTCACCAGATAAAAATACCAATAGACTACATGCCCTTCTGGAAAATGTATCTGTTTTTCACATCTACCTCCTGATCTGTAATGTACAGATCTTGTTATTTTGAGTTTGTTTGAAAGAAAAATATATTTATGCAATATGCGAAATGCCATAAAATGTGTGTTCCAAGGTGCTAGTAGATTTAAGCTCACAGGTATCCTTCAGGCAATAAAATCATCCTGAAATGGGTTAATCTCAGACGCATCCAACTAGTCTTTAGGAAGAAAGATAAGGGCTGAAAGAGGAGGGGAAAGGATGGGAGCGTTCAGGACAGCTGCTTCTTTAAAGGTTAGGCAAACCTTTCATAAAGACCAATTTTTCTTTTTACAATAAACCACTCCTTGGCCCCTCACCTGCAAAAGACAGAGAGGTTGGAGAAGCTTGAAGAAGGCCAGCCGCCATCCTCTGCTGTGTCTAAAGTCGCAGTGCTGTAATGGCATTTCATCTGACTTCCTCTGTGGTCCTTTAATATTACTTTCCTCCACTGCTCCCATGTCCTACTTGGAAAGTTGGAAAACTCTCCTTGCTGAGGCAAATGAAGCCCTTGGAGATAAGGACACAACAAATGAATGGCCACTCCCTTGCAACCAACACTTGTCTGTTCTCTGGTACTGCAGATATTCATAGAAATATCTTTCCTAGCTCTAAGCACGGAATTTCACCCTCCTGTGATGTTGCTGCTGAGTACCAGTGCTGATCTCCCAAGTCAGCAGGCGACAGACTTTTGGCTTTGGCTTTTGTAAGAGTGAATGAGACTTAACTGTCCTGTGTGGCAGCTTCTCCGGGGAGCAGAATGCATAAGATAAACAGTTACTGAAAAGCGTAAAGAATTAGCGAAGTTAAAGTCTCGAAGTTATTTGTTTGGCAATTGAGACAAGAATGACCTTAAAATGCTTAGTTAGTCCAGGGCATTTAGAGCCGGGATGAATGAATCTTTGCCATACTTCCCTCTCATTATCGTGTAAATCCTAGACTTTCCAGAGTAAGGGAAAATTAATCCAAATCCAGCCTGGCGAAATAAAAAGGATAGAAATCAAGACCCGGGAGGCACTCTCCCCTCAACCCTTGAGGGAGACTGGCCTTCCTGCCCCGACCCGGGAGGTTACAGCAGGGAGAATTGGGAGGCGCTAGGACCTGGGTGGCGACTGGCTGAGGCCCCGCTCGTGAGGGCGGAGGAGTAGAGGAGGAGGGAGATGTGGGAAAGGAGGGGTGCTCCGGGGGGCGGGGGAGTCATTTATGCGGAGCGGGCGCTGCTGCTGTCGCCACTCACAGTCCCCGCGCGCTCGGAGCCGGAGGGAGCGCAGCGAGCGGGCGAGCGAGCACTGGGAGCCCGGTTCAGCAGAGGGGGCGCCCGGCCGCTGCCTGCGCTCGGGCCAGTCGTCTCTGCGGCGCTCCGGGGCCGAAGAGGAGCAAGAGGCAAACGAAGAGTCCTCGAGCGGAGCCGGGAGAGCCCGCGGCGAAGGCGCCAGTCCCACTCCGCCGCTTCCCGTGCCAGCCGGGGAGCGATCGCTTAACCACCCCACCGGCCCAGAGCCCGTCGCCCCGGTACCCGCTGCCCCAGGGATGGTCTAAGAGCCTGCGAGGGGCTCGCAGCTCTGCTCCGTTCCTGGGCTCTCTGCCTCCTACCGACCGCTCCAGGCTGCGCGCCCCGCCGGCCCAGGCCGGAGAAGTTAGTTGTGCGCGCCGCTTAGCGCGCGAGCCAGCGGGCGGGCGAAAGCGGCGAAGCGCCGGGACCATGGACTGGGGCTGGGGGAGCCGCTGCTGTCGCCCGGGACGGCGGGATCTGCTGTGCGTGCTGGCACTGCTCGCCGGCTGTCTGCTCCCAGTGTGCCGGACGCGTGTCTACACCAACCACTGGGCAGTGAAGATCGCCGGCGGATTCGCGGAGGCAGACCGCATAGCCAGCAAGTACGGATTCATCAACGTAGGACAGGTAACTAACCCCCGGTGACACAGACTCTGCACCCAGAAGCTAGTCGTTTGGGGGCTTCTTGTCCCCTCCGCTTCGACCCCTCCCCCTTTTCCAGATGTGCCTCTGCAGCTGCGGCCCGAACTCTAGGGCGATGCTCTGGGCTTCGCGCTCCTTGCACAGTTACACACATGCCCCGAAGTTGCTGGGATCCCTGTTTAATTTGTTTTTACAAGCAAAGAGGGACAGGTAGGAAAATATGGAGTGCCCCTGGACAGGTTCAGACTGGTCTGAACCTTTGGACCTGGAAAGTCCAGAAGTGCTCTTTAGCTTGAAGAAATACTCCTGAGAGTGGTTGTGGCAGGGAAGGTTGAGACCTTTGGGAGGCCAAGGAGTGAGAACGCTCCTGGTTCTAACTGGGAGAGAAAAACCTGGATTAACCTCTTGGGCCGCGGAACTGCTGGGCTCTGGAGAGCTTGGAGTGCAGCGCCTGGTCGGGAGGTGGTGGGGAGAGAGGAAGGGGGCAGGACACGGGGAGGGACCCATGGATTTAGGGGGGGGGGGTCCTGGCTGCTGCCTCCTTTGGCCAGAATCCAAATATGGGCCCCCGGAGCTGGGCGGGGAGGGACCTGGGAGACACCGAAAGCGGCTGGAGTGTTCGGCTCCGGGAATTTGGGAATCTTCTACTGGTGAAACCTGGGGTATTCTGTTGTGGCGAGCGGCAGGAATGTTTTGATGAGGTGCTGTTGGTGGATTTTCATTCGATTTGCCATTCTGAGAGAAATGCCAATACGTTTTTATGAGACCTTTGGCAGCGCCACCGATTTGTATTGTGGCCCCAATGGCCTGGATTTCGTCCTCTTTCCCATGTTCCTACCAGAAACGGGACTGGAGAGGGCACCGATAAATGCCCCTCCTAAGAACCTCACAACTTCTTTGGGACTGATCCAAGGAGGGAGCCCTGCCGCGGTTCTTAGCAGACTAGGGTTGGGTGTAGAGCCAAGGTGGGAGGGCCATAGAGGCATTTGGGGGCGTTCACATAGTGCTTCAAGGCCGCGGGGCAAGAGGGTGCCCATTAATGCTGCTGAAGCAAGAGGGCACAGATGGTTTCTGAGAACCTTTTCCTTTGAACTCCACGCCTAGGATGGCAGGATGGGTGGAGAGTCCTCGCCTGGCTCAGGCCACTGGGACAAGCTGTCAGGAGCAGAGCTCCTGGTCCTGCTTCTAGTAATAAGCTGGGAAGCAGCTGTGAGGGTTCAGAGGACAAGAGGGCAGGCGAGGTCTTGCTCTTTACCCTCCCTCCCATAGGGAGGATGGCTTCCAGAGAAGCCAGTTCAGTGGAGGGCTGAGACCAGGGCAAGGGACATGGTTTATATCTCATTCCCCACCCTTTCCTTGGTCCCCTAAAGAATTTAGGGCACCCAGCCAGATTTTGTTGCCAGAGCACCAGTCACCTGCAGTAGAATTGCCTCCTGGAGTTTTGTTGGAGTTTCTCTTCTGTGAAAGATACAGAGTCCATGCCGGGTCTTTTTACAGTTGAGCACGAAATATATATATATATATATATACCTCAGTAGTGCCAAGGGGAAAATCTCAACTCTTTCAGGAGATGTTTTCAGTTCAGCCAGCATTAAGCAGCTTCTATGCCAGCTGTAATGGGGAGGCTAAGTTCTCAAAATGACACGTATTTCTTAATTTCAGAAACAACCTTGGTGCACATTTGACATACAAGGGATCAAGAAATTGGAACAGGTGATGATTCCTCACATACAAAGGCACAGTGGGAACCTAAAATTCTGGTTCAAGCTTCTCTTCTGTGCTTCTTCCTGATTAGAGAATCATTCCATCCAATGTGCAGAAGTGAAATCCCCCCCATCCCTCCTGAATTGGGTAGCTCAGTACACTGGACGCAAATATCCAGTCATGGTTCACTAATATTTAGTTTAGAAGGACCTGGCTTTGTTGATACTAGAATGGTTCTTAACTTACAAGAGTAGGGAGACTTCTGTTCTCCTGGACTCAGAATAGAACTTAGATTGAAGAATCTGAGAGCCTCTAGTTAGTGGGGAGAACTACTCTCTCATCCACTTCAAACAAGCAAACACATTAAAGTCCTATAGCCTCTATGGATTTTTTACAAAAGCCTTTATAGTGAGGGTCCACAGCTTTTCGTGTTACAGAGAATACTAAGAAAGTTTATATATACATAACAGGAAATAACTACTACTTCGTGAAGTTTTTTTTACAACCCCGCTGTGGAAATACAGCCCTGCCAGTAGTTACAGAGGACCAATGAATTGATGCAATAGCTAGTGTAAAAAGATCTGCTATTGTACAGTGTAAAACATTTCCCTGCGGATCAAAGGGGACTAAGCTTTGCTTGAGACTTAGGCGTGGTAAATTGAGTTCCTGTGTGTAAGATCATGGCACTGTAAGGGCAGAGGTATTTCTTATCTTATTCATCCTTTACTGCACTGACCTTTTAACACTTTAGACATCCTTTGTTATTCTTTCTTCCCAGCAATAAACCAGATGTGGTTCAGCTTAGGGCAGTAAATAATTTGCAAATGTCTCTGGAATGTTTTTGAGTTTTTACCCAGTTGTGCTGAGGATGGGGGTGTTATCACATGTGTCACAAGTTAGAACAAGAGCTCTGTGTGTGTGTGTGTGTGTGTGTGTGTGTGTGTGTGTTTGTGTGTGGCAAAGAAGGTGGTGAATTTTCACCACACTAAAACCACAATGTTGACTGTTTTCTTAGAAAGAATATCTATGCAGTGTTTTATGTAGCATGTTAGCATTTGAAGGTAAGGTTTCGGGCTAGAGATGTCTGCAGAAAAGCCTTTTCTGTTCAGGGTAGATAGGATGTTCAGAGTAACAGGAGAAGCAATCAGACACGCACAAAGGACTTCTAGAAGGGATCAGTGATGACGATTGTGTTGCTTGTGGCTATGGAGATAGCATTGTGCTTTCTTTGGTTTTCATAACATGATTTCATTTTATGAATGGTCTATACTTTAAAATTCTGAAGTGATGCCTAGCTCTAACCATTGTTAGTGGTTGTTAATTTGTCAGCAAATACCAAGTTTTGTTTGCTATGTCAGTTGTATGATGCCTACAGTTGGCAGGCTAAGCTCTGACTAGGAACCCCCGGAGTATGTGGAAATGCCAGCCGCCATAACAGTGCTTCTCAATTTGTGGGTCACAGACCCTTTTGGGGAGTCCAGCCACCCTTGTACAGGGGTTGCTTAGTAGCATCAGAAATATAAGGTATTTACATTATGATTCATAACAGTAGCAAAATTATATTTATGAAGTAGCGAGGAAAACAATTTATGGTATGGATCACCACATCATGAGGAACTGTATTAAAGGGTCACAGCATTAGGAAGATTGAGAACCGCTGCTCTGGTGGAATGCCTAAGGGTAAGAGATATGCATGGCTGTTGGCCTGCTTGGTTGAAAAAGAAGAAGCCTTTATTCTTGGAGTCTTTGGGCTAACAGTGTACTGGTTAGGGAACTGACATGTAAAGGAGTAAAACCAGATGCATATTATCAATTGTAGGAATAATAAATCTGTATAGAGAGGAATAAAACTCTGACCATTTGACTACAGGGCAAAGTCTCTTGTGAAGAGTTGGTTTGCAATGGGTACTTGCTGTATTTATCCTTCCGTGAATTGCCTGCAATCATGGATTCCAAGCGTGAGGTTACCAAGAGTAGTTTTACTTACCAGCAGCCATGGCACAGCTTGAGCAGGTCTCCTCAAGGATAAAGACAAATGCGAGCTATCCTGGGGAGTTGCTTTACAGGGGGCTGCCCCAGAGAGCATATGGGTGTGGTGACAGTGGCAGAGACCATGAGCAAGGCTATAGGAGGGAGAGTCACTGAGCTTAATATCACCCCTGTGCCTTCGTCTGTAAAGTGATAAATCTTGAGATAATAGAGTGAGTTAACTCTGTGCAGCTCAGCTCAGCACATTGGCCTGCAGTTAAAGTCTGTTGGATTCGAACCAGAGGAGAAATGTTGAGATAAGCAAGACCTAAATGTTATTTAGATATTGAGAAAGAAGGACATTCTTTTACATGGAAGATGCAAAATGTAGGTATCATCAGGAAAGTGAATTTTGTTGTGGCTAAGTTCAGTGAGTTTTGTACACGGGGAGAATGATTTTCTATTTCAGTTAACCATTTAAGACAGTTTAAAAACAGTTTTATGTTGAACTTAAAAGATGAGAACTGATTTCCCTGGACCACACCACCTTCTCTTATTAATCTTTGCTTGTAGCCTTAAATATAGGCTAAGCTTGCTGGAGATGGAAGGAAAAGACACTATGTGAAGAACAAGGGCTAGGGATGTAACTTAGTTGCTAATATTGTACAGAGAACTGAGGTCAGTCCCTAGCACCACATAAGTGGGGCATAGTGGTGCATAGATTGGAAGGTTACAGTCATCCTGAGCTATATAATGAATTTGAGCCCAGTCTGGGCTACCCAACCCATTCTCTAAAACTGAAAAAGCCTGAAGCATAATTATATAATAAAGAGTTTTATTTTAGCACATTACATAAAATCCTACTCGAATTTTAATGTTAAAAGTAGATGTTATCTATACAGGTAAAGTCAGATGGCTTTTCAGGTAAGCAGGAAATTACCTTGAGCAGGAAGAACCTTGCTCCAAGATGTCATGAAGCTGCCTGATTTCCTGATTAAATTTGACCTGTGAATAATGGGATTCTTAAGTGCTGATGAATGTTGATGAGGGAGTTCTGGGTGTTCGTGGATCTGTAGGCATTTCGTAAACAGGAGAGTTAGTGGATGGTTACTTCCACTTTGGTCCCTAGGTGATATACCTGGCCTTCCACAGGACGCCCCTTCACACCCAAAAATCTTAGTCCTGCCCTGGTTAGCTGCTTTCACATGTCTGTTTCTTATGATGAGACTGAACCAGAGCAGGGGAACCTTGACTGAAAAAGCCATCAAAGGCCATGCATGACCTGATGATGATGATGGAGTGTGTGTGTGTGTGTGGGGGGGTCTGCTGTATTAACCTCATAGACAAAGAATGACTTATATGATTCCATTGGGGTTCTGTTTAAACTTTTGAAAATCCTTCCTTTTCTTGTTCTTTTGTTTTTTCTCTTGTGAGCCCCAAAGCCATTGGATTTCCCTTATCACAGTCTTTCATGGGCTTGCATCCAGAGGTTTTAACTTGAAAGGTCAGCCAGGAAAGCAGCACAGTATGCTGGGAAAATGTCCAGAAAAAGGGAGTCCTGACCCAGAAACACCCCTTGGGATGGGAGGGGTATTTGTGTTCTTGGTTCAAGTTCTGTGAAGCAGAGCCTGAACTCTTTCCAAGGCAGAACCATCTCCAGGTATCTTTTGTTTTGCAACCACATTACTCAGTTCCCTCAAGTTGCTTCAGGGACAAGTGGACATTGGCTTCCTGTGTGGTAAAAATGGATACCTACAGACATTCACGCATGCTAGAAGACGCATGCGCGCAGTGATGCTTATGTATTTGTCTATTTTTGCCTTTGCACACAGTTAAGAGTGAAATTACTTGTGTAGTGTTCTCATTAGTTTCCATAGTACACATCTCTACACTTGAGAGTGCCAAAGGGAGCAATTAACATCAATAAGTGTGTTGATTTGAGTGAGTCCTGGGAGAGCAATGAGAACAGGAAGAAAACACGAGTAGGAGTGTATGTGTGTGTCTATGTGTGTACGTCTGTGTGTGTGTGTGTGTGTGTGTGTGTGTGTGTGTGTGTGTGTTCTTTTCCTAACTAACCTGACCCTCTGTCCCTTATTTCTAAATTAGGGTACCACTGCTTAGCACATTTAGGGAGGTTGCTAAAATAGGGAAGATGAATATTTAGCTAAAATAATGCACTTAAAGCATTTTATGTTTTCTAAGGACCCTAAAAAGTGACAGATTCTGCTCAAAGGAAAATGAATGGATATTGTGGTGGCTGGTTCTTTGGGGAGTGAAATCATTGTGATTTTCCTTTGGGATGTAACTGGGGACAAATGGAAGAATAGACAGCATTGTACCTGATTTCCCTAAGAGGATACTGAGGGCTACCTAAACTTTTGCCTAAGAGCCATGAATACAGTTTTGAGCTTGAGGCTCAAAACAACAGGTGACATTTTTTACAGAATTTATGTAGTCTATACTTTTTTAAAAACCTGATCAGCGCTAAGCCTTCCAGTCTCCTGGTTGGATAGGCCTTGTGTTTACCAATTACGGACAATGTAGGGGTTGCAAAATCAAAATGCCAGCTTTTCAATTTCACCTCACTGTGAATGTATATTAAGAAGAGTGAGGAAGTAAAACGTGAAACATTGTAGGCCTATAAAGAACACAGAGGGAATCATCTTGGGGTCAGGTGTCCAGAACCCAACTCATGTCACTTAAATACACAATGGCAAGCAGTTGAGTACACAGGGAATTTATCAGTTGAAACAGTTTTACCTATCTCATCCCACAGTTCTGAAAATAGCAGATGATATTTTTTTACAGAATTTATGGGGTCTATACTTTTCTTTTAAATAGACCCTATCGTGAGCCAAACTAACTTCCATTAATTACAATGCTTTTTGTTCTATTACAGAAACAATTAAGGATTTAATCTTAGTAGTGTTCACAATCCAGGTAGAGGTTTACCTAAGGACATTGGCATGTGTGACTCCTAGTCAATTTGTAGACATTTATGTGCCTTCTTTATGTGAAGAATTGTGAATTCTGAACTTCTACAGCCAAATTTTGTTTTGTTTTGTCTTGTTTTAAAGACTGATTATGGACTTGTCTAGCTCAAAAGCCAGAGGTGATACTAATGTCTGTGACTCTTCACTTTCCCTTGTTAGCTTCACTCTCAGGCGAATGGTTTCCACAAAACCTCAAAGGTCATGTGACTCTCAGTAATTCTCTTACCCAGCAGTGGCATTAAACCCCCAAAAGGAAGATAGTGTGTTCTGGTCATTGAATGGGAGTATGTATCCCACATTTGGGCCAGTCATTTGTCCAAGGGGAGAGTGGTTCATGGGTCATCCTGAGCCACGTGTTGAGCTTTGAAGCAAGTGAAATGTTTATCTCGGCTGGCAGTCCGACATAAGGGGAGGGGCAGTTCCCTAAAGGAAAATGAAATTCTATTACTAGAATAAGAGAAAACAGATGTGGGACAGGGAATGACCCCACTACTGATACGATTACATAAGGCCATAATGCTCAGGCTAGCTCTAACATTACCAGGGAAGATTAGTTATCCTGTGTCTACTATGTATACTATGGTTAGTTATATATACTAAGTTCTATGAGGAGAGCATACAGCACATGTTGCTTCAACGGACATGTGACTCTCCCCGGGTCTACAGATTGTGAGAGCATTGCTGAGACTAGAGAGCTTTACTCCCCACGGTCATTCAAAGGAGCAGCGGAGATCTGTCCACTTAGGATGGTTCAATCATGCCTGGGGAGTGTTCATAATGAACTGGAGGAAGCAGCTGAAGATAAAGGTTATCACTAATAATAAAGTGGGAAAGATTTGGAAGTTCCTAAGGAAGTATATTCAGTAGGTTTTGGTGACTAAGTTGAAAGTGTGGCTTGAGGGAGAATGAATGAAACAGCTTCAATTATAGCTTCAGGACTTGAAGAATGGGGAGTCATTAGTACCATTTGAACAATATATGGGGACACTTTTGAGGTGACATAGATTAATCCTTAGTTTTGAAAGAATTTTGTTTAGCATAGGTTTTAATGTGTACAATATCGTGTTTCAGTAGATGAGTATATATATATGTTTGTGTGTGTGTGTTACATATAGAGACGTATACACACATAGTTAGAGACACGTAAATCTTTTACATCTCTCCACCCTTTAATTTATTTATTAAAAATATTTTATTTTTAAAATTTTGTGTTTTTAAAATTTAAAATTAAAACTTGCCTGTTTGTGCCTATGTGGGTATGCTGGGCTGCGGTAGGCAGAAGCGTCAAATTCAACTGAAGCCGAAGTTACAGATCATTGACAGCTGCCCAACATGGGTGCAGGGAACCGAACTTGGGTTATCTACCAGAGCCATACATACTATTACCCTCTGTGACATGTCTTCAGCCTACTTATTTTTTAACAGGAGTACCTAAAATCTAGTCATTTTGGTTGCCAGTTTTCAGTAAACAATACATGCCTAATATTATTCCTTTAGTGTTCCTGTTATCCATCAAATCACTAAGTGTTTCAACATCTAGAACTCTACTTCTTTTGACTTATGCGTATCATTTCCTCTTTCCTCTCAGTCAGGATACCTACCACTCTACTCTCTTGCTCAATGGCTTGCTTTCCCACCCTCATTCAGATTCCACACACAATTGAGATCATCAGCCCTATACAAAAGGACAGGAGCAATGAAATTTCCTTTCTGACGGGCAGGAGAGTATTTAGCCCAGGAAAGAAGTAGCGATCTCTGCAGATAGAGTTTACCCTTCATCCACCTCCACATGACCTGTGGAAGTTTGTAGGAAGTGCACTGTGAACATCAGTTGCTGAGGGATGACACATGGCTAGAGAAGCGGGACCATGAAAGAAAGGTAGAGGAATGCCCTCAGTTAGGAAGCCAAGGAGGAAGGCAGTGGGCAATGGGAAGACAGAGCAGGGGAGGTGCCTTCTAAGAGGTCCCGAATGAAAGGATGTGTCCACTGGGTCTATGGCAATGAGGCGTTCTATCCAGCAGGGTGGGAATGAGTGGAGTTCTTAGCCCGTTCTCCTGCTCTATTTCACATTGGGATTCAGTTGGGTTGTGATCCCATGCAGGACCAAATGCAAAGTCATTGCCTGCACTTCTGCTTCTGCTAAGTTTCCTATCTGTCTGTCCTCTCTCTCTCCATTTTTTTCTCACCAACATATTGTAGTTAGGACACAGATCTAGGGTCAAAGATCTTGGTACCCTAACGGCATTACTTCTAAGCTGGAATATAGGGGATCTTTCTCTGCCTGTTTCTTCATGTGTGAAGGGAGATAATAACATTATTTCCTCCTCACAGAATTGCTGTGAGAATTAATTAAAATAGCACTGACATAGGTTACATTGATTAATAAATAAGAAATGTCACTAAGCCTTTTTTTTAAGTTGTCTTAACCTTCATTAACTCATTTCAGTCTATTAATTTCTTTTCATGGATGCTGTTACTTTCAAACATGTTTGATTTTAGAAAGGAAATGATTACTACCATGTGTGTGTGTGGCACGTGAACACGCACACACACACACACACACAGGCACATGCACAGGCACACTTAGACTTTTATTTCTCTACTAGTCAGTGAGCTCTTTAGATACAGTTCAGAGCTCCATTTAAGTAAATGTCCCTAGCACAAAGCATAGTAGATGTTAAACTAGAGGTACAAAGAGCCTAGGTAGAAGAATACATTTGAGAGAGATAGAGATAGAGATAGAGATAGAGATAGAGATAGAGAGAGAGAGAGAGAGAGAGAGAGAGAGAGAGAGAGAGAGATTAGTACTTCCAAATTCTCACAGGAACGAAAGTGAGTGGAGAGACAGAGGTGCTCATGTTGTGATAGAAACGAAGTGGTATTGAATAGTCATGACAGTGTCAGCCACTGAACAAGCAAAGGGGGCCTACAGAGGAACAGGACCTGTGGAAGGGATGTCTGTATGCTCCAGAGTTTGAAATATTTTTAGAAAATTCTTAAAAAGATAAGCCACTTTAAAACGAATTTGCAAATAGCAATGTGGTTATTTGTTGCTCGTACTTATAGCTCAGTAGGTATCGATTAAACAGACAAGTAAAAGAAATGAATCATTGATTGGTTTTGTACCATTTTGCCCTTCATACCAGAGGGGTGGAATTTACCAGCTTAGAGGGAAGGCAGAAAGAGACTCTGGGAACTAGGGACCTAGTCCCTGAACACAAGAATACTGTTTTGAAATGACTGAACAGTATCTTGACTTGATAGAGAGGCAACTGGTAGGAACCCAGGAGTAGGTGGGCATAGGGCTGTAAATTCAAAATAAAAATGGATGGCTAATTCAATAAACTAATGATTAAAGCCATTCCTGAGGTGTTTTGTTGCTGCTGTTTATTTGAAAGAGTGTCTCCATATATCCCGGCTTCCCTGGAACTTGGAGTAATCCTCCTGCTTCTGTCTCTCTAGTGAAGGGATTATAGGTATGGTCCACTGTATGCGTATACCCCATCCCAGAGGGTTTTCATAAGCTTCTCCCTGTAACGTTTCTGTATGATGATAAGGTCCAAGGTGTGGCAGAGGTGGGTGGCCAGAGAGTGAACATCTGAGAGCAGCGGGTTAGAAGGGGTCAATAAGCTGAGGCTGAGAGACTGGGAAGGGTTATTAGTGTGAGTTAGGTGGGGATTGAAGTGATTTGGGCTGGTAGACCCACTGTGCTGATAAACGTGGAGTTGGCCTCACGTTTCAATTCTCCTTGGATAAATGTAGACATTATCTCTGCTTTCCACTACGGTGTGCTATTATTTGCACTGCAGGTCCTGTACCAACTTATGGGATAAAGACAGACACAGAGCTGATTGCTTTCAACTCCCAGTGTGTGTGGGTTTTTTTTTTTTTTTTTTTTTTTGGTTCTTTTTTTCGGAGCTGGGGACCGAACCCAGGGCCTTGCGCTTCCTAGGTAAGCGCTCTACCACTGAGCTAAATCCCCAGCCCCGTGTGTGTGGGTTTTTTCCCCCTTTATTTGACTTAAAATCTGAAGATTGCACTGAGCTCTGAATATAGAAGGAACCGAGTACATGGAGATTGTTAGACTAGAAATAATACTAAAGTTATTTTTCTTTCGGTGTTATAACTTTTCCTGGGGAGCCAGGAACAAATGTCTCTTCATCCCAGGTAGGGCACACATGACAAACCAAAGACCTCTCTTCTATTTCAATGTCTTTTATTGGACTAGTGCGTTTACTGGGGTTACTGAGAGTAGCAGGAATGAGGGGTTATTTGCAGAAGTGTGAATGACTCAAAGGCATCTGCATCACCAAAAAAACCCGTCTAAGCACTGTTGACCACTCAAGAAAACTGTCTGCCTGGAGCTCCCTGTACAACTTGCCGTCAGGCCCAGGGGAGCGTCTTCTCTCTGATAGATTACTGCTTGGAGAAGGGTTTGTGAATCTTGTAACTCGGAGTTTCCTGAGCCTTGTGAGTTTCATTAGTTTCCTGGGTCTTATGACTCAAGTTTTTTCCTTCAGAAAGGACGGGTTCAATCTGGAGGCAGTAGCTACATCACGTTTGGTTTTGAGGGACGGCTACTTACGGTGGAGCCAGGATTCCCTGCTTCTCTTTATGGAGTCTAGGCTGACTTCAAACTCATAGTGATCCTCCTGTGTCTGGGTCCCATGTAGGGATTACTGATCAGGTGTTTTCTATCACACCAGCTGTAAAGTACGATGTCACATATATTTACTACAGTTTAGGTAACCATATAGCCTGCTTTCCATCTCTGAATTATGATGAAAATTTATTAATTTATTCACATGTCACATAGCCTGCCATATATATGTATGTATATTAATATATATGTATATTAAATGTATATTTAACGTAGCACAATGAAGCAGGGTTCTGAACATGTTGCTTTATGTACTCTTGCCCTAAGTTTTACTGCCTATTGGATATGGATTTTAGATTTATTTATAGAGTGTCCTTCTTAGAACCATTTCTTTTTTCACGTCAGATGGGTAACGTGTGACATCAGAACAAGGTGTGAGGGAGGAATGTCACTGATGTGAACATCCAATCCTCATGTTTAGGAGACAAAAAGATCAGTAATATATAGCATTTTAAGATTACTCTATGCAATAGGTTAATCTTGTTTGCATTTGTATGTTAATCTGTATGTTAATTTAGAGTTAGAATTACTAAAGAAACATTAAGTTCCTAGTGTAATTTTCTATGCATTATCTGAATGGTTAATTCTCTCTTGGGAAAATTACATTTTGGATACCATGCCAACATTGAAATCAGATTTATTAAAAGCAGGCCTTTTCGTGATGGCTTTCCCAGCATTCCAGTAAGCCGAGCTTTCTCTCTCCCTCTCTCTCTCTCTCTCTCTCTCTCTCTCTCTCTCTCTCTCTCTCTCTGTGTGTGTGTGTGTGTGTGTGTGTGTGTGTGTTCAGGGTGAAAGAACTTTGAAACTGAAGAAAAACTTATTGGTAGGGCTGATTCTTTTGTAATAATATTCATAGATAAAAGATTTGGTGTTCTTCTATACTGAGACAGTTACAGCTGTGAAAATATTGCATTCTCTCCATATTGATGTTCCCAGGCTTCTGTCTTGTTTTCTCTAATTGAAATTTCTCAACCAAAATAAAGCTTGGTCATGCACACAGGTTAGAATAGAGTGCAGGGAGCGGGGAGATAATCCCAGAGCCTTTAACATTATAGTCAGATATCCGTAACTCCAAATTAGATGGGTACTGCTTGCTTGTGGTGGTGTTAACTGTAGGTTTAGGCACCTCTCCTTTGGGCACCCTGCATTTCTGACAAATTAAGGCCCCCTCTTTGGGATTAGTCTCATTAATAAGAGAATTTAAAAATGGACTCAGGGGAAACTCAAAGACACTTTTTATTAGAGTTTGGGAGAAGAAAGAAGGGCAAGCAAGTTGTAAAAAGCACCGAGGAGCTTTGGGAGAGAATCTGTGGAGAAAGGAGAGAGGAAGCAGTTCCTGCCTTTTGAGTTAGGCTGGGATGCTCAGCAGTGGAGATCAGCAAGCAGCCCTGTGGCAGCAAACACCAGCGTAGTGGGAGGTGGAGAGCTTCAGAAAGAGTAGGCAAGCCTGGAGTGTCATAGAGAACATGCCTAGATGTCAGCCATTATCTGAAAGACAGATGGAAAGTAAGAAAAAGTTATGCATTTTTTTGAATAATGACTAAGAAAATGGGAGGAATTAACAGAGTTATGTAGCCATTTTCAAAACTTGGTCAGTGACTTTTGTTGTCTTATTAACCCAAACTATCCAGCCAACTTCTCTCTTTAATCTCTAATCATCAAGACTATTTATTCTAGGTACACTAAATGATTGTGTGTGTGTGTGTGTGTGTGTGTGTGTGTGTGTGTGTGTGTGTGTGTGTGTGCGCATGTGTGAGGATGTGTATGTATGTGTTGGAGGTGGAAATAGAAGCAAGCATAAATATCAATGCTTTCTACGAAAAAAGTTGTAGCTTAGGATTTGTTGCAGGGACCTTGAAATTGCTATGCTAAATGATTATTCTGTTTATGCAAAATTCACATTTACAAATCTGTTGAAGCAGAAGGGAAGAGTTGATGAGTAATGTTAATCAAAATGTCATTTAATTCACTGTTATGTCCTCTCTCTGTTTTCTAAGAAAGGGTCAGATATCCCAGACTGACCTCAAACACTATGTAGACCAAGTATGACCCTGAATTCCTGCTCCTCCTGACTCTACCTCCCAAGTGCTGGGATGTACAGTCATTTGAAACTATCCATAGTGGTATTTCCCTTTTCAGTATCTCTGGATAAACCACTGGATAATGCATGTCTTAGTTAGGATATTTATGCATGTGATAAAACCCAGTGTCCAAAAGCAACTTTGGGTGGAAAGAATTTATTTCACCATATAGTTCTCAGATCACACTCCATTACTATGGGAAGTCAAAGCAGGAATGTGGGGGTAGGAGCTGAAGTAGAAGCCACAGAGGAACATTGCTTACTGGCCTGCTTCTAAAGGCTTGGTCAACCTACTTGTACAACTCAGGACCACCTGTCTAGGGGTTGCACTGCCCACAGTGGGCAGGTCATCTCCACATCCTTCATTAAACAAGACAATGCACTACAGACTTGCCTACAGGTCATTCTGATGGAGGCTTTTTTAAAATTCAAATTCACTCTTCCCAGGTATATCTAGGTTGACAAAGCACACCTAACAAGAACAATATACTTTGTATGAGTAAAGTGTATGATATCATCTATCTATTAAGCCCTGGGGGTGATTAATAGGTACCTGTTTGTCAACCATTCTGGTAAGCTTAACCCTGCTACATTTGCTTGTTCTGGTTAAGTTTATCTTAGATTGGGAGAAGGCACACTATAAACCTTAGTGACATAAGTAAAATAACTTGTAAGTGCTCTTAGAAAGCACATACCTTAGTAGATTAAAAACCGATGTAGAGGAGAGTGAGCACTTTTGAGACAAAAGCCAAAGAAGCTCATGCAGGACAAAACAGTGAGTTAAGTACCTAAATGGTAAGAAGGAGCTATCCTTGCTAAGAGGAAAACTCATAGCCCCAAGTGCCTGCAGAAAGAAACAGGAGAGAACATATATCAGCAGCTTGACAGTACACCTAAAACTCTAGAACAAAAAGAAGCAAATACACCCAGGAGGAGTAGAAGGCAGGAAATAATCAAACTTAGAGCTGAAATCAACCATGTAGAAACAAAAAGGACCATAGAAAGAATCAACAGAACCAAAAGTTGGTTCTTTGAGAAAATCAACAAGGTAGATAAAGCCTTAGCCAGAAAAATGAGAGGACACAGAGAGTGTGTCCAAATTAACAAAATCAGAAATGAAAAGGGAGACATAACTACAGATTCACAGGAAATTCAAAAAATCATCAGATCCTACTACAAAGTCTATAATTCAACAAAACTTGAAAATCTGCAGGAAATAGACAATTTCCTAGACAGATACCAGGTACCAAAGTTAAATCAGGAACAGATAAGCCATTTAAACAACCCCATAACTCCTAAAGAAATAGAAGCAGTCATTAAAGGTCTCCCAACCAAAAAGAGCCCAGGTCCAGACGGGTTTAGTGCAGAATTCTATCAGACCTACATAGAAGACCTCATACCAATACTATCCAAATTATTCCACAAAATTGAAACAGACAGAGCACTACCTAATTCCTTCTATGAAGCCACAATTACTCTTATACCTAAACCATATGAAGACCCAACAAAGAAAGAGAACTTCAGAACAATTTCCCTTATGAATATCGACGTGAAAATACTCAATAAAATTCTGGCAAACTGAATCCAAGAATACATCACGATCAAGTAGGCTTTATCCCAGGTATGCAGGGATGGTTTAATATACAGAAAACTACCAACGTAATCCACTATATAAACAAACTGAAAGATAAAAACTACATGATCATTTCATTAGATGCTGAGAAATCATTTGACAAAATTCAACACCCCCTCATGATAAAAGTCCTGGAATGAACAGGAATTCAAGGCCGATACCTAAACATAATGAAAGCCATATACAGCAAACCAGTTGCTAACATTAAACTAAATGGAGAGAAGCTTGAAGCAATGCCACTAAAATCAGGGACTAGACAAGGCTGCCCACTCTCTCCCTACTTATTCAATATAGTTCTTGAAGTCCTAGTCAGAGCAATCAGACAACAATAGGATATCAATGGTATACAGATTGGAAAGGAAGAAGTCAAAATATCACTATTTGCAGAAGATATGATAGTATATTTAAGTGAACCCAAAAGTTCCACCAGAGAACTACTAAACCTGATAAACACCTTCAGCAAAGTGGCTGGGTATAAAATTAACTGAACAGTAGCCTTCCTCTACACAAAAGAGAAACAAGCTGAGAAAGAAATTAGGGAAACGACACCCTTCATAATAGTCCCAAATAATATAAAATAGCTTGGTGTGACTTTAACCAAGCAAGTGAAAGATCTGTATGATAAGAACTTCAAGCCTCTGAAGAAAGAAATTGAAGAAGATCTCAGAAGATGGGAAGATCTCCCATGCTCATAGATTGGCAGGTATATTATAGTAAAAATGGCCATTTTACCCAAAGCAGTCTACAGATTCAATGCAATCCCCATCAAAATTCCAATCCAATTCTTCAGAGATTTAGACAGAATATTTTGCAAATTCATCTGGAATAACAAAAAACCCAGGATAGCTAAAACTATCCTCAACAATAAAAGAACTTCAGGGGGAATCACTATCCCTGTACTCAAGCAGTATTACAGAGCAATAGTGATAAAAACTGTATGGTATTGGTAGAGAGACAGTCAGATAGACCAGTGGAATAGAATTGTAGACCCAGAAATGAACCTACACACCTATGGTCACTTGATTTTTGACAAAGGAGCCAAAACCATCCAATGGAAAAAAGATAGCATTTTCAGCAAATGGTGCTGGTTCAGCTGGAGGTCAGCAGGTAGAAGAATGCAGATCGATCCATGCTTATCACCCTGTACAAAGCTTAAGTCCAAGTGGATCAAGGACCTCCACATCAAACCAGATACACTCAAACTAATAGAAGAAAAAGTGGGGAAGCATCTCGAACACATGGGCACTGGAGAAAATTTCCTGAACAAAACACCAATGGCTTAGGCTCTAAGATCAAGAATTGACAAATGGGGTCTCATAAAACTGCAAAGCTTCTGTAAGGCAAAGGACACTGTGGTTAGGACAAAACAGCAACCAACAGATTGGGAAAAGATCTTTACCAATCCTACAACAGATTTTTTTATATCGAAAATATACAAAGAACTCACTAAGTTAGACTGCAGGGAGACAAATAACCCTATTAAAAATGGGGTTCAGAGCTAAACAAAGAATTCACAGCTGAGGAATGCCGAATGGCTGAGAAGCATCTAAAGAAATGTTTGACATCTTTAGTCATGAGGGAAATGCAAATCAAAGCAACCCTGAGATTCCACCTCACACCAGTCAGAATGGCTAAGAACAAAATCTCTGGTGACAGCAGATGCTGGCAAGGATGTGGAGAAAGAGGAACACTCCTCCATTGTTGGTGGGATTGCAAACTGGTACAACCATTCTGGAAATCAGTCTGGAGGTTCCTCAGAAAATTGGACATTGCACTACCTGAGGACACAGCTATACCTCTCTTGGGCATATACCCAAAAGATTCTACAACATATAAAAAAGACACATGCTCCACTATGTTCACAGCAGCCTAATTTATAATAGCCAGAAGCTGGAAAGAACCCAGACGTCCTTCAACAGAGTGATGGATACAGAAAATTTGGTACATCTACACAATGGAATACTATTCAGCTATCAAAAACTTTATGAAATTCATAGGCAAATGGATGGAACTGGAAAGTATCATCCTGAGTGAGGTAACCCAATCACAGAAAAACACACATGGTATGCACTCATTGATAAGTGGATATTAGCCCAAATGGTCAAATTATCCTAGATGCACAGAACACATGAAACTCAAGAAGGATGACCAAAATGCAGATGCTTCACTCCTTCTTCAAAAGGGAAACAAGAATACCCTTAGGAGGGGATAGGGAAGCAAAGTTTAGAACAGAGGCTGAAGGAACACCCATTCAGAGTCTGCCCCACATGTGGCTCATACATATATAGCCACCAAACTAGATAAGGTGGATGAAGCAAAGAAGTGCAGGCTGACAGGAACCGGATGTAGATCTCTCCTGAGAGACACTGCCAGAATCTAGCAAATACATAGGTGAATGCCAGCCGAAAACCACTGAACTGAAAATGGGATCCCCATTGACAGAATCAGAGAAAGGACTGAAAGAGCTGAAGGGGCTTGAGACCCCATATGAACAACAATGCCAAGCAACCAGAACTTCCAGGGACTAAGCCACTACCCAAAGCCACTACCCAAGGTTGGACTGACCCTGGGCTCCAACCTCATAGGTAGCAATGAATAGTCTAGTAAGGGGACCAGTGGAAAGGGGAAGCCCTTGGTCCTGCCAAGACTGAACCCCCAGGGAATGGGATTCTTCGGGGGAGGACAGTAATGGGGGGAGGATGGGGCGGGAACACCCATATAGAAGGGGAGGAGGAGGGGTTAGGGGGATGTTGGCCTGGAAATCGGGAATAACATTTGAAATGTAAATAAGAAATACCCAATTTAATATAGATGAAAAAGAAAGGAGCTATCTACAAAGCTTTCTGCAGGGGGGTGAGCTCAATACAGAGGAGGTTGCACACACAAAATCCCCAAGGAGTTGACCACAAATGTAACAAGAAAGCTATGGTAGAGCTTGACATTGCTGTTAGCACTTCCCTGTTCTGAAGTCACCAGGAGTTCTGGTATCTGATACATGAATGCCTTTGGCATTTTCATGATTTTTTCCCACTTGTCTTGAAATACTTGCACCATTTTGTATCCTACTCTGCCTCTTAAGTGCCTAACTGAGCATTGTTCCCTAGATGTCCTCCATGATTTCCTGCTTCTATACCTGTCTTTGTGCTCAGAATGCTCAGCTAACCATTGCTCCTCAAAATACTAAGTTATCTCAAAGTCACTTCTTTATCTGCCCTGAAAGTATAGCTAAACCCAGCATATAGGCACAATTCCTGTGAACCTTCGAACAAACCAATCCCTATTGTGCTTTCTCTTTTGGGACTTACTGTAGTTGGGTTTCAATTCCTTGGTTTCCTCCTTGGGGGCGGGAGGGGGGTGGTAATTATTATGCTATTTCATAGCATGCTGAATGGTGCTATGAAATGACTCTAGAAACAGTCAATATACTAGTTAAATCCTAAAACACTTATAGACACGTGCAATTTGTACAAAATAAATCTGAACACTAGAGAAAGTTTCTAAAATGTTTATAACACAGCCAATGAGGAAGACTGGTTAGGACATAATATGTTTGATAAAGAGGTGGAGTTAAAAAATCAATGATACGCCGGTACATTAAAACTCTGGCTTCCTGGGTAATAACCAACACTTATCTCTTACTGTTTCTGACCTTGGCATTGTCCTTGAGGTCATTCTGTTTTTGACTCTCAGCTTTATCTGTGTGATCATCGAAGTACTCAGAATGACAGTATCCAGTGTGAGAGCCAGGTCCCAGTTCACCCTGGGAACAGACTTGCTTCTCCATGGATATCAGTGAGCACCAAGAGCTTCCTGGCTGTCATAACTGCTCTGAATATGGCCCTGGAAGTCTTGTGTCTGCTGGGACAGTGAAAAGAAAAAAGCATAGAGCCTTCCCGTCAAAGAACTGGCTAATGATGAGAAAAGAGTTTCAGGTCACAGGCAGATCTACTGTCTGCGCAGAAACAGTGCAATGGGAAAAAAAGCAAATGCAGCATATTGAAGGTCCTTGAAGCTTCCTGAAAGATAGCAGTGAAATCTTCTGATGGCCATAGACACAGGGCAGGGCCAAGCCGGATTGGTTGTTTTGGAAGGCCAAAACTCTGAATCTTCATGAGAGGGAGGATTGGATTGCAGACTCCAGAACAAACAGACATAAATTAGTCCTCTAGCTTAGACCATAAGGAGTGGCTTCTGAAATATCCTGGGAGATAGGAAACAAACTCAGGACAAATAGAACAAACATTCATTGGGAGTTAACTCCCTTTAATTACAGAAAGAACATTCTCTTGGTTGAGTGACATGGCCGGAAGCCAATCTCTCAAACGAGATGGGTCTCCCCGTTTGACCTATCTAGGGCTGTCAGATCCAAGCCTCAAATGACCAGGCCCTCAGGCTCAGACACATAGAAGGGAAGATGAGTGATTTCCTGGGTTTCACGAGAGAGAGAGAGAGAGAGAGAGAGAGAGAGAGAGAGAGAGAGAGAGAGAGAGAGAGAGAGAGAGAGAGGAGAATAAGTTTTCCCATGCGATGTGTGAGTTAAGACTAGAGCAATTTCTTCCTCTGACACGATGCATCTCAGTGCAAAGACCCATCCATTCTTTTTGTTTGGACTCTGTCTTCTCCTCTCCTGGCCATTCAGCGGTCAGGACTTCAGTCACCCTCTCTTTTTCTTCCTTGCAAATGGACCCCTGTGTCCATTTTCAGTGTCTGAAAACTGTCAGGCTCAGATCCTGCCTCTTCACTCACATGACTCAAATTATCTGTGGGCTAAAATCTCTAGCATTCATCAAGCACGCAGGTGAACTTTCCTGTTTTCTTTCTTTCTATTTGTCATGATTTCCTTCCCGGTTACAGAGAGACAGGGAGAGGGAGAGAGAGAGGAGGAGTGGGAAGAGAGAGTGGGAGAGGGAGAGGGAAAGAAAAGGGGGAGGAGAGGGGAGAGGAAAATGGAGAGGAAGAGGGAGGGAGAAAGGGAGGGAGGGAGAGAGGGGGAAGGAGGAGGGAGGAGGGAGGAGATGGAGATGGAGACGGAGACGGAGACGGAGAGGGAGAGAGAACAGTAATATAGTAGTTCTGGGTACTGAACCTAGAGCCTTCTTTCAGGCAAGAAAACTATCACTGAGCTCTACCAGCCTTTTCGTATCTTTTATTTTGAGACAGGATGTCACTAAGTATCCCAGACTGGCTTGAACCCACTCTGTAGTCATGGCAGATCTTGAATTTGTGATAATCTTGCCTCATCCTCTTGGTGTCTGGTCTATCCAGTAATTCCTTTAATGACAGGGTTCCAGTCTGGTGTACCTTCAAATGCCATGTGACATCTAGAAGGATGCTCAGCAGTTAAAATGGCCTCAGAAGTGTATTCTGCAGTGGACAGATGACAAGTCATATGGACAGCTCGAGCCATTGCTGCCCACAGTGTGAGAAGTTATGGATTTTTGGAGTTACGTGTGCACAAGTGAAATGTGAACAGAAGTGACACATGTCCCTTCACTAACAGTCAGTGAGTGACTCCTGGTGATGGTCATCTGTCTGGGTGACTGGCAGACCTCCAGGTAGTAGATACTTCATTAGTCTGGGTTCTTGAGGGGGTGTCTCACAAGGAGCTAGTACACAGTGGGCATATGACACAAGCTAGAGATAACCTTGGTGGTTTCAATTGCTTATTTTCTTGGGTCATCTGTTGTTGCAGCTGAACCTGGTGGATTAATACAAAAATCCAAATCTTAATGGTTTCTTTCTTAATCTTGTACACGATATAAAATAAGATCTGTGATAGAAGGGGGAGTTGATTAGTACAAGAATCCTTGTTTTAGAGAAAGTCCTAAGTAATCTATATTAATGAACAACAACATATTTCCTAAACCAGAAAATCAGAAGGCAGATAGCTAGGTCTTTGCATAGATGTGGACTCTAGATTCCCTTGTGTAGAGATTTGTACTCCCTGAAAGGAGTTTGGAAGATCCAGAGAGCTCAGTTGCTCTAATAAGTTGCTTTTCAACCAGCTTACTATACTGAGACTTGGAGTGTGAGTTCAGGTGTAGCTGTTTAGGACTGAAACCTGTTCAAAATTTTAGGGCTTTTTTGTAATCCCTACTCTTGGGAAGGAAAACATTTAGTGTGTCACAGGTTATCCTTTAATGTTCCCTATCAAATAAACTTGTTTGCTTTTGTATTTTATATTTGAAATAAATTGTTCTTCTAGTGCCAGCTACTTGAAGGGCTGTGGCTAGAGGATCATTAAAGTGTGGGCATTCTGGGCCACTCTGCAATATAGTGACACTTCAGCTCAGAAGAAAGATTGCTAAACAGGGGCAGAGCCGTCTTGCTGCTTGTCCATAGCGCCTGCTTGTGCTTTCCCCAAGACCTTACTGTGCTGTAGCACCCACTGCTGCAGAAGCCATTTGAGTCTGTGGTCTCTTTCCAGGGGATGCTCTGCTCTCCTGGTTGGAGACCTGGCTTCATGTCATGTGGGAACTTGCACTCCCTGATTTTCGATTTTCGTGATGCAGACACAGTAGGGAGTATCTGAGATGTGAAAAGCGATGGCCCAAGTCGAGTCTCCAACTGTTGAACAGAGTCCAAAGCAGCAGATTTTTCTTCTTTGGCAAGAAGGAGCTGAAGCAATGTGCAAGGATTTGGTTTGCCGATTCCCAATCTGCTAAAAGCTGGAGTACCTTAAAATGGGGAGCATGAGTGCTTCATAATGGATAAAATACTCTGGAGGTCCTGGGCCTTGCTGTCTTAGGCAAGCTGAGCACGGTGAGGCTTAATGGACTTGTAGGTTTTGTTTTCTTAAGTTAACATGCTGCATGTGGAATACACACTTCCATATTCTTTTACTAATAAAGATATAACTACTTCACTCAAGAAAAAAAACCTGGAAACTAAAGACAGTGGTAAACCCTGAAAGGCTTTTCAGCTACTCTCTACCCTGGAGCGTGGAGGCAATGTTCAGTAGTCATGCACTGATTTCACTTTGAGTCTTCCCCATTGCCAGCATTCTGTCCTTATCCGTTCATTGAAAACGTTTTCAAATACCCACACTCTAAAGGCCATCCCAAGCGACACACCCTAGCAGTGACATACACTAGCACTGCGCTTGGGAATTTTCATGCTCAAGTGCAGTATATTTTCTCACCAGAATAAATTGCTCATCCCTCCTTGCCTCAAAATCACACTCCCTATTTCTTTGGGGGCTGTGAATTCACTGGTAGATTACTTAGCATTTCCTGGGGCTTCCCTAACCTACGATGGCTTTTCTCATTGTCTGGAATTGCTGCCATAGTGTGCAAATCCCTTTTAATTTTCTGTTTGTGTTTTCTTTGTAAACATCCCATAGATCAAAGAAAGTTATAGTACTAATCAAAACTTCAAGACATGGAGATATAAGCTTCATCTCCTGGTAAGGGGACACATGAATTGTTGTGTCCAGATTTTTCAGGGCTACGGTTAATTGGATAGACAAAGGCGTGTGATGGTAAGGAAATAGAAAATAGGGAAAGGAAGCTGGGATGCTAGTGCAGTCATGTGGGTTAAGCACTTGAGAAATAGAGGCAAGAGGATCAGGAGTTTAGGGCCATCCTGGGCTACGTAAGACCTTGAGATGCAAGGAAGGGAATGGGGAGGAGAGGGGAAAGAAGAGAAGGGAGGGAGGAAGGAAAGAAGGAAGGAAGGGTGAAAGAAAGGAAAGAAGGAAGGGCCAAACTAATCAGGGAAGGGAGAAAATAAATCAAAAGCAATGAAAGGGGAATATCTAGGAAATCTCTTCAGTTGCAAATAGTTGATTAAAGAAATGTCATGCAGGAGGTGTCTTAGTTAGGGTCTCATTGCTGTGACTAAACGCCATGACCACTGCAACTCTTATAAAGGAAAACATTTAATTGGGGCTGGTTTAAAATCTGGAGTTTAGTCTATTATTATGGGAGGAAGCATGGTGGCAGGCAGGTAGACATGGTGCTAGAGAGGTATCTGGGAGTTCTGCCTCTAGATTGGTGAGCAGAAGGAAGAGAAAGTGGTGACACAGTATAGATTGAACATTTGAAGTATCAAAGCCTGTCCCTAGTGACACAGTTCCTTGAAAAAGGCCAAAGCTAACTCCTAATCACAAGTCCTCCTCCACAAGTCCTAATCATTTCAAATAATGCCACTTGCTATGAGCCTGTGGGAGCCATTTTTATCCAAACCACCACAGAATGTGAGGAAACAAAGGGCCAAACCAGGTGAAGGGAAGGCATAAGTATACCTGAAAGAAAGATCGTGGGCCTTTGGGTTATCTTAGATGAATATGGAGATGTCCGTTGGTCCAGAATGAGCACAGGTGTGTTAGGTGACGACTTCAGGAGTCAGGCAGGTGAGTGGGGAGTGTACACCCATCCTGTAAGTGCCGTTTCTCCCATTTTAGTGCATTTCCATTATGCTGAGACGTTTGATTCTGATTTCGTAGATCTGAGATTCTCTAGATGCAGTAGACAGAGTGCTCAGAGATTAGCACTTCTAAACAGCTCTCAGCTGTAGCACCAATGTTGCTGAGAGTGGCCCTGGTTTTCTCTGTGTGAGGAGGGTGGTCCTAAGGATGCTCTCAGTAGGTCCTGGGTTAGAATGTTTAAAGGCAGACATGTAACATAAAGGGTTGGCATTCTCATGCAGTCTAGTGTGAAGAACACGGGGTTTTGTTAGCGAAATCCCCCACAATGTTTACCCAGGGAACATTTTTCATTTCTTTGTTGTGAGCAACACACAGCAGGGCCTACTCTGGATTCTGCTCTTCCCAGTTTTCTACAGGTTTGTTCCAGAACACACATGCTTTGCCTCCTTGGAGTCATCCATGACCTGGTGACTAAAAGTCTTCCCATTCAGCCCCTCTTCCCTTAGTCCTTGCTCCAATGTCCCTGCTGTCAGTCCTGGCTGTGCCTCATTACAAAACGCCATAGAGTTGAATATCAGCTAGTGATTCCTGGTTTTAGATGGTAAGAAAATACTTGGTGCTTTCAAAAACACCTTCTGAGTGTGGCTTAATGGGCTCTTCCTGTAGCAACTTCTCTTATCTAAGCCTGTACTTCCTAATCATTATTCCTTGTCAACTTTGTTCTAAATATATTAAGTGGAAAATCCCAGAAGTCGAAATAAAGAACTTGTAGTATGTTAAATATTCTTATTATTAACTTTATTTGTATTATTATTAACTTGAAATGTCTCTTATTGTGCCCAATTTGCAAACTGAACTCTATTGTAAGTTATATTGTAGGAAATCATGGTGTATGCAGAGTTAGACCATCTGTTCTCTCAAGCATTCACCAGGGGTCTTTGAACACCATGGAGGATAGAGAAATGTGATTCACAACTCATGCTCAGAAACAGTGTGCTAAGCCCCCTTCCCCTGCATCCACTCTGGTCCCTTTTCTTGCCCTCTAAAAACATGAATCATTAGCTGATTTTCAACTCTATTGCATTTTGTAGTGAGATAGTCTGGCCGTTGCATAATAATAGTCTTTTGTATTTGGTATGGGAAAGAGCAGCAAATAGAATATCACGAGTAAGTACCGGGTGATATTGTGTGTCACAATACCTGTTATTGATTTGGAGTAGCCCTATTCATCCAGCAACTCGATAGGAAAACTTCAGAGTCTTACTTAGGATATAGGACCCTGGAAAGAGCCTGGAAAAGCAGGTCCCTCTTGGTTGTGTATTTCTGTTATGCCCTAGTGAACTTATGCATGTTTTTGTGTCTGGGCTGGACTGGAACATGGGGTGCATTTAAGAATTTTAATCTCATGTGTCTCAGTGGGAAATAACCTACAGTGTACATCTCAGAGTGGAACTCTATCTTCAACTCTTTAAAAAAAGAATTCTGCCTCTTTATTTTATCGGGGGTGGGGCTAAGTGACATCTCTATGACATGGTTTTATTTTGTTTTTTACATTTAAGCATTGCAGTTCTTAAATTGAATTTATTTATTTTTTTATTTTTTGACATCTGACTGAACTTCTCATGAGTTTTTTCCAAGCCCTTCTGATTCCTAGGACAAACTTTTCTTTCTGTTGCACGTGCAGACCTTACTTAAGAATCCTGAGGTGTTGTTTGCTTGCCTTCTTATTTTTGTGAGATGGTGTCTCTTTTTCACTCCGCCTAGTTTAGAATTCACTCTTTTCCCCACATCAAGCCGCTGGAAGTCTTCCACGTGTCTCTTGAGCGTTGAGGTTACAGGTGTGAGCTATCATACCTGACTTCCTATTTATTATTAAATGAGTTTTTAATATTAGTATTAGGGTCACAAAAGAAAAATAGAATAAGTAATTAGAGTTTTGAAATATTATTAGCAAATTGTGTCACAATGGACTGTATCACCGTGTACCAGGAATGGTTGTGTGCAACACTGACTTATAATATACTTAAACTAATTATTAACTCAACCAGATGTATTGACTTGAATGTTATCATAAAGGACTCTGAGATGTCAGGGTGACCAAGTTCTATAAAATTTATTGCTTGAGTATTGCTGGATCCAGTAATTCCAATAAGGCATTGCCTTTTGCCCCCAAACCACCACAATAAATAGGGTTGTTATGTACTATTGGGAAGAAAGTGTGCATGTGTTTTAAGTAATAATAATTCATTTGTTTTGAAATGGGTACTACTTTCAAAAGTCTGTATCTTTGGAAGAGCCCTGATATTATTCTTTTAAAGTATAAATATCCTTAGGTAATTAGACTCTTCTGGATTTTAGAGTTGAGAGCAGTAGACTTAGACCAGTGGTTCTCAACTTTCCTAATTCTGCAACCCTTTAATACAGTTCCTCATGCAGTGGTGACCCCCAACCATAAGATTATTTTGTTGCTACTTCATAATTGTTATGGATTGTCATGTAAATATTTTTGCAGATAGAAGTTTGCCAAAGGGGTCACGACCCATAGGTTGAGAACCACTGAGTTAGCCCCTTCTTCTACAATGTAGACAATGGAACCTAAAAAGAGGAATAGATATATTACTGTCCAGGTCTTCTGCAGACTTGAATTGTAGCATATTCTAAATGCTGATTACAAAAGAAAATTCTGAGAACTCCTTATAAAAAATATTCCAGTTGGCCTTCTATCCCAGCACATGGGAAGTAGGGACAGGAAAATCAGAAGTTCAGAGTCATCCTCATCTGTGTCATAAGTTTGACTACCTGGCCTACTGTCTTAATGGGCCAATAGCAGCAACAACAAAACCCAAAGAATGATGAATTGAAACACTGAGGTGCCTTTCTTACTATTGCAATCCTTAGTTGTATGCATATTTACATTCTGATGAAATGGTTCCACAGGTGAAAAGCACTAATCACGGAAGCCAAATGACCTAGTTCAACTAACTCAGTTAGAACCTAGTTAGAACTCAGTCTGTCCTGTGACCTCTGCACATGAGCCCGCACACGTCCCAGATGCACAATAATAAATAAATACAAATACTGAATCCACACATGAACTCAATGCTTATGGCATGCCCATCTTGCTAGATCCCTTGGACTTCTTTCCTGGGAAACTCAGAAGGCTCGTATTGGTGGGGGCAGATGTCATGTTGCCTTTTGCATAGGAATATGACCATGCTATCCTGGTGTCCTTTTACCTGTGACTACAGACTTAAGGTCCACAAGTTCAAAGACTTGAGGTGCTTCTCGTGTGGTTTGTGAAAGTTCTAGGGAGGGTATGGTGCTGTGTCCATCATGAGAAGCAGTATACGTTCTGTTTCAAGGTCTGTAATACAGCCACTACAGCAACAGGCTAGACACAGCACTGTAGCTAATGTAGTCACTGTAGAATTCCATTTAGCACGTTACATTTGAAATGGGAGTAAACGCTTGTAGCTGCAGGAACCAGTCTCCACCCTAGGTCTTTATCACCGTGGTTTATTGCGGCTTTAAATCTGTTTCACAATTTAGTTACAGAACCTTGGCACATTACAGCTGAGGGGGGAAGTTCTGCTCTTCATTTAAATTCCTTGCATCTACACTGGACATGCCATTTGGAAATCCAGTGTCACAAACATTAACACAGTTTATGGATTTATCTCCAATCCCATGGAAGCCCCATAGAAGCCTGATATCTATTAAGTGAACTTACTTTTTCTCCATTTATCTAGATATGAAATATTTGTGTAGATAAGCATATGTCTTCAGTTAACTGCAAAAAATGTGTAAACACTGCAATGATTCTTTTGGTAAAATACTGCATTGAGTTTATCTTTTATGTCAACAGTAAGTGCTTAGGAAAGATAAAGAGAGATACTTAAAACTCAATCTACAGGGCCAAATACATTTCCTAAACATCACTTCTGACTTTCTTGTATATACATGCAAACATTTACTTAGAGGCATAATGCCTATGTGAGGTCACTTTTATATATATATATAAAGCAAGCTGCTGGGATAAAAGTTCAATGGATTTTTTTCATGTTAAGAAAAAATTAATAAATTAATAAATAAGTAAACAAAAGTTGGGTACTTGATCCAAGCATAGAAATTGCTGAGATAAGATAATAATCTTGAAACTTATCAGGTCAAAATTGAATCCTCACTAAAAGCTTGACTGCGACTCAAAGCACAAGCTACAGAATTCTTTAGGTTTTTGCCTAAACCAGTGAGGACAGCACCGACTGCGGTGTCAGAAGCATTTTGTTGCTATCAGTTGCCCCTATTGTAAATGTAGGTCAGTGAGCAAATGTAGTGGGTATCAGTTCTATTGTGTGGGAAGTGGAGACACTAATCCTTTGCCGGTCTCTGTCCTCTCACTGTCTGGGTGGGTAAGTTTGTGTTAGGTAACCACTGTAGCCTGGGCTGTGATGCGGATGCTGCTAGTAGACCAGTGTTTCACAGCTTCGGAAGACACACAGCTTGAGCAATAAAAGCAGCCTAGAGAGGACACTTGGGAGGTCAGAAAGGACTCAGAGTTCTGAGGAGATGAGTTTTGAGGCAAAGTGGAAAATCTGAGGAGAGGTTGAGGCACAGGGAATGCCTGGTGAGTAGAACAGCAAGAACATAGGCACGGAGGCTGAGCGCCAGAGAAAGTGAAGGGGTTAGGAGGCGGCGGTCTGAGGCAGATGGGAGGAGAGCCGGTAGCCCCTCCTGAGCCAACCAAGTAAATGCAATTTTGATAATTTCATAAAAGCAGAAAGTAGGCAAGTTTTATAAAATGGTATGATATCATCTTTTAAGAATCACTTTATTGCATTTAATTTTTTTTCAAGTTCTGGGAATAGAATGCAGCACCTTCTGCATGCTTAAAGAATACTCTGGTACTGAGAGAAATCCCCAGCCATCTAACATCATCTTATATAAAACAAATATGAAAAAACACATGAAAGATGAGCTGTCCTGTTGATGCAGTGGTAAAAATATTTTATCTTCTTGAAGCAGGGTCTTACTATGTAGCTGTGCTTAGTCTTTTCCTGCCTTCCAGTTCTGAGGTCCTAGGGCTTAGCTCCTGTGCTTGGCTTAGTGGCAGAATTCTTGAAGTGACCACTATAAACGGTGCTGGAGCAAATGACCCCAAATCGGTTGGCATTTTAAAGGATTTGGAGGAGCAAGTATGTACAGAGCTGAAGTGTCAACAGATCTCTCTTGCTAATATGACACCTAAAAAGATGTTCAAAAGCAATTTTTAAAGCTCATATCTCCTGAAGAATCGTGGGAAGTAGCTTCAGGTGGAACCTCCGTGGAGATTACAAGAGTAGATTGATCGCTCGCCTGTGTGCACTAGTGAAACAGAGGTCCAAGGAGACATTGATAATCTAATGCAGATAAAGCCTACGGCTTGGTGAACTCTTATTAGATCTAATGGAAAAACATTTTTTTTCTACTAAAAGTTGCCCCTTACGATATTGAAACATTTTACTTGAAAGAGGAAGGAAAGTATGTTCTGAATTTTCTGATTTCATGGATTTGTTGAAACTTTGAAACAGAGAACTAGAGGCTACAATGTAGTTCTTATGGTGGGTCCAGTGGCCATGGGAAGGCAGTTTTAGCCTTTAACCCTATCAGTGATGAGTGCGTGTGTCACTGACAGATTTCTAGCTCCAATTCTTTGGTCTTGTATTGATCCAGTGAACAAATTTTTCAACAAGATGCCAATTAAGAGATAACTATGTCTTATGGTATCATTAACATTAGGAATGTTTTCAGTTATTTTTCAGGATAAAACATCCTGAAATGGAACTTTATTTCAAATGTAGATTGGGATGGTAATAGTACAAGTGAGTGAAACCAGAGCTTAATAAAGGAGGAGAGGGGAATGAGGGGAAAGTCTCACTGTGTGCATTGCTGTACACAATGACGTCATGGATTTGTATCTCTAGATCCCAAATAGAGCATGCGCACCTCAAGTGTACCTAAAGCAAGAAGGGAAGGGAGACTGGAGAATCCCTGAAGGCTTGCCAGCTTGCCAGCCTGACATAGGCAGTGGGGAACAAGAAGGGACTAGCCTTAAACAAGCTACAAGGGTGAGGACCAACATGAAGATTGTTCTCTGACCTCATACATATGCCAGGACATATTTACACCCAAAGCCGTACATAGAAACATACACAATCATATACATGTACATACTCTATACATCATATGTACTACATTATTTTAAAAGATAGAAATGGGCAAATGTGGGGCACATTCATACATTTGACTTCACAGGTCAGAACAGACAGCACTGCCTGTCTTCCTTTGTGGATGTTATGCATACAACTCACTCCTGGGTTCACAGCCTCATCTCTTGACCTGAGGTAGCTGTGAAGGGGTTGACTAGACTCTGGTTAATCTGTACACAGGTGCCTTGTGTGCATTCCTGCCAAGCTCATGGATTGCAATGCTGGCTGGTGTGGTGCCATTGGCTCAACCACCGCCATGTCTTACAGACCTGTCCCTTGTTTTCGAGGCAGTTATGTTAGGTATGTGACCAGTGGCTCTTAGGTGTCTCCTCATCTTTTCTCTTTGCTCCCGGAATTACTCAGCCATTTTATTTTATTTTCAGTTCCCATCATGTTGCATAATCAGACGCATTTTGCTTCGAGGAGAGCAGCAGTTTACTGAGAGTTGTTGAAATATTTCCTTCATTCCACAAAGAGGGGTGCTTTACATGCTGCACATGAGTCCCAGGGCTGCTGTTTGCTGAAGATCCGCTGTGGAAAAGGCTGCCATGGCTGCAGGGAAGCTTTTCAACTGAATGAAGTTGATTTGATGATATCATGAAATGGAAGCAAACAACTTCGCTTTCTGTTTCTGCATCTGCATCATGGTATCTACGCGGAGGGGGAGCTTCCCCGTGGACCACCTGTAAAAATATCAATTTTGCTGAAGGATCGTTGGCATGGAGTACTATTACGTAGTGTGATGAATGTTGACAAGTGCCTGTGGCAGTGTGACTGCCACCATGTGAAAGGTAGAGAAAAGTAGCTTAGAAACTTCCCCACTGCTGCTTCGCAATCGGCCTCTTGTCTCAGGGGCGTCTGTTAACTGGCTCTCTGGTCTGTTTTGCCTTTCAAAGGATATGTGGATGACATGATGCTCATCTTTGTTTTTACCCATATGTTTAGAGTTAGTAACTCCCTCCCCAATATGGGCCATGGAAATTAGAATTCCTCTTCTCTAAGGCAGACCATAATCTTCCCTGTACTTAGAGCTGGCAGTAAAGAAACCGTCCAACCCAGACTGATAATAGGACTCCTGTTTTAAAATAGGTCTGTCCCAGGCGGAGGAGAAATAAATGTTGCAAAAACATCCTCATGGAGTCTGAATCAAAGGCCTTCTAGGTTTCTCCTGTCTGGCTGATAGCATTTGACTATACCTTCTTCCTTCAGTCATGTATTCACATGGTTTTCCTGGCTTCGGTCATGATAATGGAATAAAATCTGCATAAAACCCTACAGGGCAGAGCTCATAGAGCTTCCAGACAGTCTAATACGTGGGGATTCCTAGAGAGTGGTGTTCCCACAGAGCATAGGTATTTCGTGAGGCTCCTCCTTGCATCTTTCCATCTATATCCCTTATAATAAACTCAGGCTCTTTGAATTCTGAGAGCTGCCGTAGCAGGGAAGCCAGTTTGTAAGTCAAACTAGGTCTTATGACTGGCACCTGAAGCTGTGACAGGGACGTCTTGGGAGGCTAAAACCTTGACTGATTCTATTAGATCTTACACTGAGCTGTAAGATGTACTTACCGTTATCTTACAGTCAGGTACCAGTCCATAGAACCGGACTACAATTCAGTCAGGAAGCCCCAGCTTCTGTTGCTACAGAATTGCTTGCTTAATTGTTGACGGGAAAGCACCACGCACATGTTGCACCACAGAGGTCTATGTGATGAATGTGAGAGTGGAGGAGAATGGTCTGCTTTTAATTTGTTTATTAATCAGGCAGACATAGATTAGTTATGTTTTTCATGAGCAGTTTCTATTAGTTGACCTTTCTTTCCAATTCTTCCCCACCCATGCTCCCTGCTGTACCCTCCCGCCTCCACTAGTTCTCTTTCTGCTTCTATGTCACATGGTCTGTTTACCTCCTCCCACTTCCTTAAAACCCATTTCCCCTTTTGTGGTCCCCTTTTGTACTGACTAGTTTTATGTCAACTGGATACAAGCTAGAGCCATCAGAGAGGAGGGAGCTTTAATTGAGAAAATGCCTACATAAGGTCAGGTGGTAGACAGGCATGTAGGTGATTTTATTAATTAGTAATCAATGTGGGAACACCCAGTCTACTGTGGGCAGCACGATCCCTGGGCTGGTGATCAGAAAGCAGGTTGAGTCAGCCATGAGGAGTAAGGCAGTGAGCACTCCCACGCCCTGTGTCCTCTGCATCAGCTCCTGCCTTCAAATTCCTGCCCTGTTTGAGTTCCTGCCCTCATTGCTTTTGATAATGAACTGTTATAGGGAACCGTGAGTGAAATAAATCCTTCCACACATTGCTGCTGGTCATGGTGTTTCATCACAGCAATAGTAGCCCTAAGACACTTTACTAGTTTCAAGACCTTTACTTATGCTCACATCCACATATACATACTTGTAAAATTTAGGAGCTAGGGTCTTAAATGTATATGGGAGTGAAGACTGTGTGTTGGTTTTTCTAGTATGTGCTTCCCCACTTAATAATTTCCAGATCCATTTTCCATTAAATTTTATAATTTCATTTTTCTTTATGGCTAAATAAAATTGTGTGTGTGTGTGTGTGTGTGTGTGTGTGTGTGTGTGTGATGTTTTCATTATTCATTTGTTGATGGACATACGGGCTGACACTGTTTTCATGCTCTTGTGAAACAATAGCAATCAACAAGACTATACAAGTTTCTCTGTAGTATAATTTAGAGTGCTTTGGGTGTATGCCCAGATCAACGCTGCCTCCGTTAAAATTCTAATAACATTCTTTATAGAACTATAAAAGCTGATTCTTTAATTTACTAGAGACCGTGAATAGCCAAAGCAATTCTAACCAGAAAGAACATTGCTGGAAGGATCGTAGTACTTGACCTCAAATTATACTACACAGCCATAGTGGCAAAGACACCATGATACAGGCACACCAATAGGCATGTAGATCAGTGAAACACAAAAGAGGGTCCAGAAATAATCTCATACAGTTATGGCTGCATATTTGATAAATGCATCAAAAACATGCACTGAAAAACAATTAAAAAATAGTACTTATAAAATTGGGTATGCACTTGCAGAAGAATGAAATTAGATCCATACCTCTCATTTGAACAAAAATCAATTCAACATGGATCAGAGACCTTAACTTAAAACCTGATTATTTTGAAATTACTACAGGAAAACATAAGGCTTGCTTTCCATTTGCTCATCTCAGTAGAATAACACAGTGCACAGGCCTATGTGAGATTGGCTTCTGTTGCATTTCAGATCCCCGCCCCCAACCCTATGAGCCACAGAGAGTGACTCCTCTTCACTGACCAGTAGTGTCCATTGTATGGAGGTACTGGTTTCTTTATTCACCAAGCATGAAGACATGGAGTTATAAACAGATTATAGTAATTATGGGCAAAATTGTCACAACATTCATGTACAATGTTTTGAATGACTATGTAGTTTTTAATTTTTTGGGAGGTGGGAGAGGCATTACTTAGAATGGAGACTTAATTTTGAGAAAGCTGCCTTAGAGTTTTCTGGCACTCTCTGTGGCAGTGGCAGTGGCCCTCTCCTCTCACATCCTCACCATTCTTTGCTGGTCCATTTTATGATATAATTTGGTCTGTTCTAACAGTTCTGTGTCTGTGGCATCTTGACTTAATACAACAGGACAGAACTCCTCCCACTACCTGGGCCCCAGGAGCTGTGCAAATAGGAGCTTTACAGTTAGCGTGACACTAACTCACGTCCACTCTCAGCACTGCACCTGTCCTCACCTAGAGGGTCACCCCTCTGCAATTCTACCCGTGCTTAGGAAGTATCCAAATGAGGACAAAGAAGGCATCTCTGGGAAACTGTTAACAGAAAGGACCTCTCCTAGTAAGTTGAGGTGACAGGGATGTGGAAGGTCATCAGCTGTCTTGCTGTCCCTCACCTCACAGTCTATCAAATTTTAAATGCTCGTGGCTATTACACTTCCAGTCTTCTCATTTATGGAGAACATGTTTTATTTAAAATGTTATAGTTGGCCTGTGAGAAAACTCAATGGGCAAAGGTGTTGCAATTGCCCATTGCCTTGCAATTCTGCCAACCCAAGTCCCAGCCCCAGAGCTTGTATAAAGCTTGTGAGAGTGTGTGAGCACTGGGGTTGAACTCATGGTGCCTGGCTTCACAGCATGTGCCTTCACCTGCTGAGCCTTCTCACTGGCTTACTAGAAAGCTTTCCCAAGACATCTGTCCTTCATTCAGACTATTCAAGTCCAGAGGCTTGACATTAGTGTTTGCTTGGCTTTTAAGTCCACACACAACACTAATGGATAACCAGAGTTGAGAATGTCTAAGTCCTGAAAAATAGACCATACTGTTTCAGAGGCTAATTCTAGCAAAACTTCCACCTGTCAAACTATGAGTTTCTTTTTGTTTTCATGTGTATGTTTTTCCAATGTCTAGAGGAATCATTAATGACACTATAGATCCAGTATAGAAAGTGTAGAAAGTGTGCTCTTGACTCTTGGCTTCTCCCTCTCCCTCTCCCTCTCCCCCTCCCTCTCCCCCTTCCTCTTCCCCTCCCTTCCCCCCTCCGTGTGTGTGTGTGTGTGTGTGTGTGTGTGTGTGTGTGTGTGTGTGTGTGCCTGTCTGAATGTGTCTGAATGCATGCCTGCCTTGGAGACCAGAAGAGAGTGTCCTATTCCCTGGAGGTGGAGTTATCTTGGTCTGGGTTCTGGAATCCAGACTCAGATCCTCTGCAAGAGCAATAAGCTCCCTTAACCACCAAGCCATCTCCAGGCTGCTAAAAATACACTTAGATAAAAAAGTAGCTGACTAAATATAGTAGTAAATGTTATTTTAGGATAATGTAGTTCAGAAATCATTTTTACATGTAGGCTACAATTATTTATATTGCAGAAAATGAATGAGAGGTCCTTTCCAGGCCATTCCTCAAGAATTGTTACAAACATATTGGGAGTTGAACACTGAGCTCATTCCTCTCCTCTTTGGAACACAAGAATGAAAATTTATTCGAGTTGTCTTGGGTGAAATATTCCGATTTGGTAGTGAAGACATAAATCTCAGACTTCGAGCTGACACAGTGGGGTTGATGGCAGTCCGTCAAAGTTCTCCCCCAGTGGCAGGGCTTCTGCCTGGTTCTCTCAGTCTGTGGTCTTAGGATCTGTGTTTGGCATGTAGGAACACTCGAGTAAGTGAATGTCTAGACAGGCTATAATAGTGTGGACTGTAGAACGTGAAAGAGCATTCCAAGCAAATGCCAATTTCTGCCCTTTACCTTTAGGAAATTAAAATATTGAAGGGTGCCGAACCAAGTTTAAAAGGATTTACGTGGACTATTCTGTCTAGTCTGCTAAAAGTACTAAGTCGTAAGCCATTTTGCCGGAAGTATTGGCCAAGGGAGGTCATGGTGTCAGTGACTCCATCCTGACTCTATAGTGCTAGATAGAATTGGCATGTGTTAGGTTCTAGGCTCAAAACTTTATGTAGAGACATTCCAGATGTTGGCCTTTCCTGGAGAAGTAACTTGCAAAGGCTTGGCAAAGTGGAGGAACTTGGATGACCATCCAGAAACAGAGAAGTCCAGTGAGCTGACTGTCTTGCTGAAGAGAAATATGCTTTGTGGTTCTTGCTACAGGCTTGAGGCAATGGATTTATGTTGGTTCCTGGGAATAACTTTCTAGAAATTAGACTGCCCTAGAAAATACAGTACCTCATAGAAGAAGAGTTGGCTCCTGTGTATAGGATGGAAATCAGACCAGCCACCTGCTCTGCTGCTTAATTTTGGTCAATTTGACACAAGTTGAAATCACCTGGGAAAAAGGAAAGTCGAAAAATTGCCTCCACCAGATTGGCCTATGGGTATATCTGTATAACATTTTCTTAATTATTGATTGACATCAGAGGGCTCAGCCCAATGTGGATGGTGCCATCTCAGAGCAGGTGGTCCTGGGTTGTATAAAAGGCAGCTGAGCAGGCATAGAGAGCCAGTAGGCAGAGTTTCTCCACAATCTCTGCTTTAGTTCCTGACTCCAGGTCCCTTGAGCTCCTTCTCTGACTTCCCTATGTGATGGAATGTGGCCTGGGTAAGATGAAATAAAATAAACCCTTTCCTTCTTAAGTGCTTTTGGTCAAAGTGTTTATCGTAGCAATATAAAGCGAAGTAGACCACTAAGTAAGGACCTTCATAGCTTCAAGAATCTGTGCTTTGTTTGGGATAAATCACATCTTTGGTGTGTGTATATGGGAGCAAACTCTAGGCTGATGACTTGAACTTGGGAAAACTTGGTGCTCCTTATACTTGTTTCGGTTTCCTTGGTGAGAATTGTCACGTGTTTCTTGAGTGTACAGGATTTGTAGGCTTGCTTGCTGTTTATAATTGCTAGCCTGCTTTCAAGATGGACTAGGAGGACATAGGTTATTACTACGGATAGCTTAGGGACAAAATAATGAAAGCTCATGCTGGAGAACGTAAAGGGTGCTGGGACAGGATGAGTGTCCAACAGAGATGCATGCAGCTTTCTAAGACCCTGTGAATAACGGCCAGACACAGGTAAAGGGCTAGGAATTGACATGTGGCTTGGGAGAATGCTTGCATAGCATGCACAAAACTCATCCTCAAGATACATAGGGAGGCTGAGGCCAGCCTGAACTAAGAAAAACATAAAGCCATTTGCTATTTCTGTTTCTCTGAGCAGGTTCTTTATTTTGGGATTCTATTTATTTGGAGATGAACCGAGACAATGCTAAAGGTCCAAGGACACCTGACTGTTATTAAGCTCATAACTGTGTTGTCATGGGTATTTGGAAATTGATAGCTGAATACCTAGAGAGTTCTTAAAATTATGAAGAACAAAAAGGGTCACATACATATAGCTTATCTACTCGGGCTACTCTGCAGTGTAAGGGCATCTCAACTTCTCATTAGCTTTCTGGTTTTGTTATACCAAATTGCCACAGCTTAGTGCTTTTGGACAATGTAACACTACCCTCTCACGGGACAGAAGTTCTAACCTCAATCAGGTGTCAGGGAACATGTGCTCACCTGTAGAAGTCTCAGAGGTGCCTTTCTAGCTTTTCAGAGTGGCTTCATCTCTGGGTTTGAGGTCCCTTCAGACTTCTTCCCATTGAGGCATTCTCTTTTTCTACCTGGCCTTCATGTTTTTCTCTCATGTCTTCTCTAACTACTTTGCTGCCCGTTCCCTTTATTTGTGTTATTTTGAGACAGGATCTCATATAACCTTAATGTAATTTTAAATTTACTTTTAACCTCCAGATCTTGTGCCTCCACCTCTCAAATACGGAGATTACAGACATGGCCTGACCTCTCCTTTATAAGGACTCTTGTGACTCCAGGAGGCTCTCCCCATCTTAAGATGTATAGCTTAATTATATATATTAAGTCCTCTTATCCTATTAGGCATCATTCCCCCAGTTGTAAGGATTAAGGCGTAGATGTTTCGGAGATCTGTTATTTAGTCTACTTTAGCAGGTGTTATTTACACATGCCTATCTTAGAGAGAGGTCATACATGTGAAATCATCATCACAGGGGGTATATCTTCATTTGAGTATCCAGAAGGATTTTTAATCATTGTAATGGTATAGCTCTGGATTTATTTGCCACTTCTCTGAAGAGCACACTTAACCTCAATCTGAAGGAAATGAGGACAGAAATCACAAGAGAAATTTGAACAGTGCACTTGAAATAAAAATCAAAGAAAGGTATTTGTGTGTTGTTGCTGAATGTGTTGGTGTCTGTGTACTGGATGCTGGGGTGTCATGTTTCTTTAAGTTTATTTATTTATTTATTCATTTATTTAGGGACAGGGACTCACTTTGTAGCTCTGGCTGTCCTGGAATTCACTGTCTAAACCAGGCTGGCCTCAGAACTCATAGATATCCAACTACCTTTCCTCTCAAGTGCTGGGATTAAAGTATGGAGCACTGTGTCTGGTGTCTGTGCAACTCTTATGCTTCTTTCTCAGTTACTTCTCTCACTGCTGTGATAGAGTACCTGACTGAAAGCAAGCATAAGGAGGTGCGGTTTATTTTGGTTTATAGTTTATTTTGCTTTATTAGGGGATTTTAGTCTGTCCTGGCAAGGAAGGCCTGTTGGCTGGCATTGCTTATTTGGGAACAATTGGAGCATACAGTAGGGCATCCTCCTGGTGCATCATCAAACATTATTCTCTTGGAAGTTAGGCTGGGCTGTATCCTTCTAAGCCTGCTTCCAGTTCCTGCTTTTGCCAGCCATAACTGCCTCAGTGCTACATGATATAGACCAGGAGTCTGAGGCTGGTTCTGAGCTCTCTATGTAGTTCAGGCTGGCCTTGAACCCTAAACATTCTTCCTCCATCTTCTAACTGCTAGATTACAGATGCAATGCCATACCCAGCCTGGGTACCTTTCAGCTAAATGGATATGTCACAACTTATTTTGTTGTTTGTTGATGGACCCTTAGACTATTTCTACTTTGTGGCTGTGATTAAGAAATGTCCTGGGAATATTTGTGTGTATACTTTTATTGTTTGGAAATATATTTCCTATGGGTAAATTCCTAGAAAGAAAATGTCTAGATTTTAGGAAGGTTTTATAAGAAATTGTCAAAATTTTTCCAGAGATGCCGAACTATTTTCCATGATTATTGACAATGTATTATTCTGATGCTCAATGACTTTATTAGAACCTGGCATTATCAGTCTTTCTTGTTTAACCACTCTGCTATTTTTCAGTTATTATGAGATTTTCATTTTCACTTGAATTTTGCATGTGTGCTTATTTGGATGCAACATGTATGTTGTCTTTTGTGCAGTGTCCATTTCAATGCCTGACCCTTTTAATTTGTGGGATGGAGGTATAATAAATTACTTTTCATAAAAGGAAAGGCAGAATTTGGGGGAAATCTGTTAACTCAAGAAGCAAGAGTAAAAACCAGGCAGACTGGTAGCCCAGGAGGAATGATTGATAGGCTTACAATCAAGTACTGGTGCTTTTAACTGGGTATCTTCCTGTCCTGATTTGCCTAGGACTGTCCAGTTTCCCACTGCAGGACGTGTATCATGCCTGGGCAGGCTTCTGCAAGGTTCCTTCTACAGAGCCCTGGAGAGGGACAATACAAACCATTTTCAGGGAGATGATGCTGATAACTTTTAACTATGAGCACAGGTCGAAGGAAGCATTGGTGACCAGTGATCTATGGAAGGCCACATTGTTCTTTACCAGGAACAAAGCCAGCATATGAGTGGGGTCTAGCACACCAAACACTGTGTGCTGTATCTTACCTGTGATGGGAGGAGTCAGGGATATGGGGAACGTTCTCACCTGCTATTAAAACTGAAGAGCTTAAACAAATTAACACTGTCATTGGGCTCAATTATCTTGCTTCATTCATACTTTTCTGACCAAATACAGTTGGTCTGGAAAAACTAAGATGCTGAGTTCTGTAGTCCATTATTTATGCCTTACTATAAAATAGTGTGGGAAATCATTTCTACAGAAATGCTTTGTTGTATAGAGTATAGTGGTAAGAAAATTCTGGGTGCTGTGAGGAGAGAGGCTACTAGTAAAGATGACACTTTCAAAGGCTTGAGAGAATGAGGAACAAAGAATGAAATTCATCTCAGCAGAGTTGGTTCTTAAGCAGAAAAGAATGTGTACCGTTGTGTGGAACATGCTCTTATAAGAGCCGAACCCATTACTCTTTCTCCTTTACACAGTGGTAAGGAAGGTTGGGCCTTGATATGTCTGCTATTGGCTTCACAGTTCATATATTCCATTTGTTCCTGATATATTTATACAGTGTCCCTGTATCTGTTATATGCTGTCCCTTGTTCTGGTCCCTGTTTCTCTTATATGACATAAACACACTCATCTTTTGTCTTACATTGCCCCAGAGGACCTAGATGGGGATGCTTATAGATAATATTACTGTTTCGTTTTCATGTCTTTTTAAAAATAACTCTCAACATGCTATAGCATTTTTCTTCTTAATGTTTATTAAATGCCCTCAGCAGGATCAGTTCTATCTAAATAATATAAAAGACACAAGTCTTGCCAATAAGAGACATTCATATTAATAAATGCAAAATAAATATTCTTATATGTGTGTGCATTTTTTTCCTTGAAAGTTGAAGCATTGTTTTGTTTGGATGAGACCAAATAATTGGAACAATGTACATAATTCCTCCTGCTGCTGTTTTGGAAACAACAGTGTGTCAACCCACAGTTGTCATAATCACATAACCTTGGCAGGATCAGTACTTCAGTTAAGGCCAAGTAAAGCCATTTTTGTTGCAATCAATCTCAGTTGGAAAGACTTATGAGAGATTATGAACCATATGGAGCTCTATTGTATACAGTTTTAGCCGTTTGGTGCTTATGATTTTTAGATCCTTCAGCAAGCTCTTCTATGATCCTGCTTTTGTTGAGCTTGGAAGAGACATGTCGCAGCCTCAATGGAGCATGCAGGCAGGTGAGGAGGTACCAGTCTTAGACTGATACTTGTGCCAATAGGGACTTAACTCTAGGCACATTTTCTGGTTCCCAAATGATATAATAGAGCTGTTACCTCATTTAGGGAGTTGCATAAAGGATGAAAAAGAGGTGTTGAGGGTGCTATTTGGTGGAGGTGTCAGCAAACATGGTTGAGTCATAGAACTGAAGGTAGTTAGCCAGCATAGCTAGAATCCAGAAAATGGGAACAAGTTGTTAGACTGAAGAGCGAGGCAGGACCTGATTATATTCATACAGTGAGTTAGCTAAAGCATAACAAATAGCTCCTATGTAAGTATGTTTGATATGATATTCCTATTCTGACTGACCTTTAGAAATATCATGAGAGACTGGCTGATAGTATTTAAGAGCAAAGGAAGCCACCAGAGGATTTTAGGCAGGGGTATGGCACAACCTTGCATCCATGTTGCATCTGTAATGATCATTCCAGCTAACAGTAGAAGCATTTGAGAGACAAGAGGGGTACAGTTGCCATGAGCAGCACCCTGTCATCTACAGGGTGGCAGAGTGGACACAGTAGGTCATCCAGGAACTCGTGTCTCATTTTTGCCAATAGCGGTGGCTCTGGAGTTATGCAATAGAGCATCTTGGAGCTGATTGTGTAAAGGGATAGCTAGTTTGAAAGAAGTTCCAACGAGTCCACTTTGGAGTTATCAGAGGAGCCTGTGATAGGGAATACAGCCTGTGCTCAGCTAATTTAAATAGAGACAGCAAGGAGAGTCAAGCTTTCACTACTGACCTTGGTATTTTTTTAAGTTATATCCCAGTTCACAACCAGAAAGCTAAAGGATTAGGAAGCTACTTTATGTCTAACTATGCCCAACCACAGGGATAACTCTTACACAATCTTCAGTTTTAGCTTACCAAAACAACAATGGCGAAACACCCTCACCTGTGAAGTATCAGAGAGAACAGGCCTGGTGATGGTTGATTTTGCTTTATGTCTGGCTTGTATGATCTGGCCCAGGTCTGCTCACTTGCTGCACAAGTAGAGTTTAGCATCATAGTCACGCACTGCGGGAAGACCTTCCAGAAGGATGCTGCATTGCATCATTTGAGGCCGTTCACAGAGTCCATGACAGAACTGAACTAGGCTCACCATGACATTAGTGGATGTTTACCAAGCACTTAATCCCAGCAGTATGTGTTTGGATATTCCCAGAGCCCTGGATGCTCCTTAAGTCAATTAGAGCTAATGATATTTAGCTTCTAGAACTCTTGGGGATTAGGCTAAATCTGATAATATGTAGGAGAGGAGTCAAATCCTTGGCACAATTTTAGCTTTTAATTAATGAGGCATCAACCAAAGAACTACAGTGAGCTGCTGCCCAGCTTAGTAGTAGAATCGGAATCTCCCAGAGAAGGATTGCACTGCTGACTGCTGCACGGTTTGGTGGCCTGGGTAGATGTAGTCTTTGTACTGGCCATATGCAATTTCAGGAGTACATATGCCCTGGAAAAATTGCTGGTACTTGTATATATACTATTTCACTTCTTTTTGTTGATTAATTTTTAAAAAATAGTTATATTTTTATTCTCAGATATTTTCATATATATGTGTATATAATATAATTATATACATATTTGATCATTTCACCCCACTCCCTTCCCCTCCAACTCCTCTCAGATCTTCCCCTACTCCCCATACTCCTCCCAATTTGGTATCCTGTTTTTTTTTGTTGTTGTTGTTGTTGTTGTTGTTGTTATTTTTAAATAACCAACCAGGAGTCAAATTTGTGTAGTCCTTATTTTTATGTGTGGGGCCGTCCACTAGAGGTTGACCACACTCTTAAAGAAATTGACTGTCCTTTTTGCAACAATTGGACCAATTGCTTCTCTTTATTTTTATTTTAACTCACTATATCTTGGGGTTGAAACTACTTTTACTTATGTGGGATTAATGACCTCTTGAGGGCAGCTGGATGTTTTGAATATTGATAGAGTTTGCTCTGACACCTGTTTATTGGTGACAATCTACAGAAGCGTCTTTAGAAATAGACAGATGGTGTCCAAGGTTAGATGTAATTTAGTCTCTTCCAACCCCATTTCTTCTTATCCTTGCTTAACAACAATCACTGCCTACATGACTACAGCAGTGTGTCATCAGCTAGTGCTGTTTGCCAGTGAGGGCTGGGAACAGAAGAACTAATGACAGTGTAGGCCAAAGTAATCCTGACAAGGGAAGAGGAGTGAAAGATGAATTACAAGAGATGAGAGAAGCGAAGCTAATAAGCTCCCAACAATGACTGAGTGCCAAGCAGCGACTTGACCGGACGCCTCATATTCTAACATCCATTTTGCCATATCAACCTACAGATATTCCTTTTTTGGTTCTTTTTTTTTCTTCTTCTTCTTTTTTTTTTTTCGGAGCTGGGGACCGAACCCAGGGCCTTGCGCTTCCTAGGCAAGCGCTCTACCACTGAGCTAAATCCCCAACCCCCAGATATTCCTTTTTTAAAAACCTCTCACGCGGGTGTGTGCGAGAGAGAGAGAGAGAGAGAGAGAGAGAGAGAGAGAGAGAGAGAGAGAGAGAGAGAGAATATAACCCTAGTTGAGACAGGTTGTCTTGGATACTGCTGTGTATGCCAAGCTGGCTTCTGGAGATTTTCCTGCCTCTGCAACCCATCTTGCTATAGAGGCACTGGAATTACAGATGTGTACTATAGCATCTGTCATTATATGGGATCTTGCAGTTTGAACTCAGGTAGGTCCTCATGCTTGTTTGAGAAGTACATTCCCCGCTAACCTGATTTCCTTAGTTTCCCCTATGCTATCTTATTCCTTGTGTACTTTGAAGACCAGTGTCTGCTACTTTACTTCCTGTGAGCTTCTCAGTTTCCCACTGAGGAAAACAACACAGAAAAAGCCTAAATGATTTATCCAAGGACCAAAATCAACTTATATTGACACAGAAGATCCAATTTACCACCCCTTTCATACTGGTTTAGACTGGGATTCCAGTCTGTACTGGAAAGGCCTCCAAGGGTTTGAATTTTCTCAGGATGAATTTCACACAGTTTGAACTTAATGATTGGGTCAAATCCAGCCATTTTTTATAACAAAGAGTTTCTTCATAGAGACATTGTGATAGTAAACACATTGGCATTCTTCCCGCTGGCGATGATTCTTTGCTTTTGTTTTTGTATTTTTGTGAGCGGATCTCACGTAGCCCAGGCTCTCCTTGAATTCACCCTGTAATCAAGGCAGTCTTGAACTCGGGATCGTCATGCCTCCACCATGCCTGCTTATGGTTAATTCTTCAAGGTTCCTCCCCACAATACACATGTTCTTTGCTTCAAACTGCTGTAGCTACTCAAGTAGAACATCACTAAGCTATGTGCAATAAAGGATTTTAGATTTTTGTTTAGAAAATTATGCAGCCCCTCTTAAATTCTACTCCTAAAGCTTCAGTATATTAACACCTTTCAGGGTATCCTCCTGGGCAGGCTCAGAAGTGAGGCTTCAAACTATGACCTCTTCCTGCACTGCTTGCCCAGAAGCACTGAGATGGAGGAGTCACTACGACTCCCTTGCCTTTATACTTCACTTATTTTTTTTGAGTCATTTTTGTAGATCAGGATGTTTTTCTGTTAAATAAAGCTTCAGGCTTTCTCTTGAGTTTTAGTGATACAGAAACATCACAACGTCCCACAAAGACACAATGTCTAAATGACAGAAAATATGTGGTGAGAGTGTAGCAAGGAGATGGACCTTAGAAAACACCCCTTTATAATGAAAAACTTAACCTGGGCCAATGACATTTTAATTAAGAAAGCCCAAAGTCTACATTGTACCAGCTGGCCAACATCACCAGTGGTGATTCCTGTAGTGTAGAGCCACGAACGTCTAGAGAATTAGACATTTATTGTATTCGCCTGAAGCAAGAAAAGTGTCACTGTTAAAGAATGGAATATGAGCACTGCAGTGGCCTTAGAAATTAACTAGCTCAAAATCCAATTTTACCGAAAAGGAAACACAGACTCGAGAGTACATGCTGTTCAGCTAGGGTATCAGCTGAAATGAGATACTAGCCACAAACCCTGCCTGTGTGGTTGGACTCAGTTCTCACTGGGTTGATCCACTCTGTGTGTGTGTGTGTGTGTGTGTGTGTGTGTGTGTGTGTGTGTGTGTGCGTGCATACAAACACATGCAGACAGGTATTATACAAAGAGGTGGTTAGAATTGACCTCCTTCAGTTGTTCACCACCATCAATTTATTCATTATTATTGCTTTATGTGTTATTGTATATAGGGGATAAGGGGTGCATTAGTGTCATAGTAGGGGATATACAAGAGAATCACTTTATAGACTTCTTTCTTTTCTTTTATCTTTATGGGTTCTAGAGATCAAATCCTAGTAATTTAGCTTGCAAACCCAAATGCCTTTGGTGAGCCATCTTGTCTATACATCTTCACCTTATTTGGAAACAGGGTCTCTAGCAAACCTGGACCTCACTGATCAGCTAATCTAGTTGGTCAGCAAGGCTCAAGGATTCTGGTGTCTCTGCATTCCTTTCCCAGGCAATGGGGTTCTACACACTGGCATCTCTAACTTGTACTTTTTTGCTAGGAATCCAGACTTGGGTCCTGATGTTGTGTATCAAGCACTTTACCAACCCCCACTATAAGAATACAGTTGTTGAATGCTTTGTTCATTTGTTTTCTAAGTAGGCCAGGCATATTTACAAACCTACTGGTTTTAACTGAGAAAGAATAAAAATGAGAAAACTAAATCATGTTAAAAGAAAAGGTAAACTAGATAAAGCCACTTATCCCCAGAAGCTAAGCTCAAAGATTGTTCTAGGAGGTACCACTCCACTTGAGGGCTGTGTCTATTGCCTCTTGATCTAAGAAGTGATGCTGTCTGTGTGAATGATCAACTGTTTAAGACATGTTTCAAATTTACTGTATAAATAACCTGTTGGCGTCCTTCATTGTCCAGTTCTCACAGCAAACAGAATGCGATGTGTTTTTATAACTAGAGAGCTATTTGACTTCTTCCTTCTTTCCCCCATTTGGATATAGATTGATATAGCATTACTTAAAATGCTGCATATAAATTAAACATTAAACAGGCGATATGGAGAAGCTAACTGCCCCAATAGAATCGTTAGCTCTGCAGTCACCGCCTCAAGGACACTCATATTTCATATCGGATGTCCTTCTTTTGAAAAGTGACCACCAAGGTTCAAGTGACATTTAAGTATATCAGGCAGCTGCATAATTTATGGGCCGTTTTGTTTTGTGTTCTTATTTTAACAAAAAAGAAAGAAACGTGGAAACAGACTGTGTTGAGACACTAACATATTTACTCTGGTCTTCTCACCTTGTCCCACAGATCGGTGCGCTGAAGGACTACTATCATTTCTACCACAGTAGGACCATTAAAAGATCTGTTCTCTCAAGCAGAGGAACCCACAGTTTCATTTCAATGGAACCAAAGGTAAGAACACCCAGTTGGATGGGGACCAAGAAGCAATGCTTCTGCATTTTTCATTGGCAATAACAGTAGGAGCCAGTGACCCAGCATGAGGCTCCTATTTCCACCCGGTCACAGTATCCTTTGGTTCAGTATCTATCTGCCCTCAGGATACACCACTCACTGGCTTGACTTTTACTGACCTGCCATTGTCATCCCACATGTGGAGCATCTCAGGTGTAGCCAAAGGTAGAAGCTTTTATGCAAAATGGAGAGGGGCCACAGCTTGAGCAGAAATCTGTGGAACATGTCTAAAGTAAGAAGAATATGCCCTCTCTGGGTATGCATGCAGCTTCAGGTACGGAGAGCTCCATGGGCGATTTTTCCCGTAGTACTCTTAAGCCATTATTGACTTACGTCATACTTGCTATTTTTCTTAGCATTGATAGCCTAGAACCAAGCCATGTTTCTAGAAAGCATGCTCGCACTCACAGAAACAAAAGCCAGCTCCTACTCTTGGGGACTCATCCATATTCTTCCCGCACCTGGTCCTTTTGGGTTGTAGAGCAGTATGCTCCTGGGAGACCCTAGAAGCACAGAATGACAAGGCAAGCATTGAGTCTCTGATATGAAAGCATGAGGTGACTTTGGCATGAGATAGGGAAAACTAAGATGTATTGGGGACAAAGTAAGAGACAATAACTAAGACACTAACATCAAGTTAAGTACCTGTCCTTATTAATTATGTTGATGGAAGAAACTGATCTCCATAGCATCAGTTCTCCAAGACGTGCTGAGTAATGAAGAAGTAGAGGCGCCGTGCCAACATATCTTAGATCCTCTTTGGGTTTGGTATGATACGTCACTCAGTGATTATGCTATTTTTCCTCTTCCCCTCCATATGACTTTGGTTGGCCATAGAACTCATTCTCAAATAAATCAACAAACAATTTCCTGCCAGCAAGCATAGCAGCCTCAGCTAGAGGCCCTTGGAAAAATTGTATTCCTTGTTAAAGAGGATCTTACATAGATTCGTGTGCAGTTCAATGTACAATTTGGAGTCTGGCCTTCTGTTATGGGCTATGTTTGTGTCTTAATTAGGGTTTCTATCACTATGAAAGACACCATAACCATAGCAAATCTTATAAAAGAAAACCTTAACTGGGGCTGGGTTACAGTTCAGACATTTGATGCATTATCATCATGACAGGAAGCATACAGGAAAACATAGTGCTGGAGAGATAGCTGAGAATTCTAAATAGGACGGCATGGCAGAAAGGAAGAAAGAGAATGACACTGGGTCTGGCTTGAGCATTCAAAATCACAAAGCTCACCCCAGTGACACACTTTCCTCAACAAGGCCACACTTAATCCAACAAGGCCACATATCCTAATAGTGCCACTCCTTATGAGCCTGTGGGGACTGCTTTCATTAAACCACTACACTTGGTTTAAATTTGACTTGGAATATTGACTTTGGATATTATGGTACAGTGTTGATGACTGTGAAATTGTATTTCAGTAGTTAGAGAAAGTACATTTCTTTCACACACACACACCCCCTTCTATGTGACATAGAGACATCCGCTAATATGTTCACCTCAGTGGCTTGCACATGATGTGTACATATTTATTTCTATTTAGAGTGACTTTTCTGGAGAGGTAATCTGTTGGGACAGTTTGTATTTGTTATGCCTTTAAAGCAGTCATGGTTCTTTCATGGGTTGAACAAAAGTCTTGAACTTTGCCAATTAGCATGACTTCTGTTTCAAGCATCATGTGCAAAGTCCACATGAATCTGAAAAGTTGGCCTGCCAATTAGGGAAAGAATGTGTTGAGATTTTGTTTACCTGCGAATTTACTACATAAGGATCTGTTTTCATAATTATGTTCAACGTCTTGGTTTTCTTTTTTTCTTATCTCTGTACGTGAGATAGTTTGTGTGTGATCCAGTGGACACCTTGAGTCCTGGGACATTCAGTACCTGAACACCCACCCTTCTCATAGACTCCAGGGATGCAAAGCCAATTAGGCCACCCAGTGACACTCGTGTCAGTTTGCCTTCCCAATAAAAGGGATGCTGAAAAGTAGGGCTATACCGTAATCTTCAGCCTTGCAGTTCTGCCTATAATACCACTCAGACTACCACAGAGGTGGCATGTTCTACACTTTTCTTTGTATTGCTGTAGTACACTGATTCACTGGCTATTTCTTAAGCCCCTACTGTTTCAGCCCCATGTCAGGCTCTGGGTTACCTCTTAGTTCTCCCAGAATAGCTTTTATGGATCCCCAGGATAGGATAATGCTTCTCAGAGTTGGGGTTTGGGAAACAAGGAGGTAGAAGGTGCTTTCCTTCTCCAACTCCCTTGACAAGCATACGCTCAATTACCATTTTTTTCTTTACAAGCTTAATGAGACAGAACAAAATTCACTTTATTTAGAATGAAGCTATAAAAAAATAGCTTTGTGGATTCCCCCCAGGCTGCCCAGTCTCCCTCCCATCTTAATCTGTGCACACACAGGCACAGTCACACACATACACATGGGTATTTCCTAAACATTCAGAAGAGAGCAGCAAATACATTGCTTCACTTCAAACTCTGATATACCCTGAGAACCAGGGATGCCAAGGAGTTGAAGACTCCTGTGCATGCCAAGCATGAGATCCCATGCTTGGTTCCTAACAGTGCTAAACAAACAAATAGCAACAGTGTTACATTAGTAAACAACCCTGGTATGCATTCATTAAACACAAGGACATTCTACACTGTCATCACAGGTACAATAATGGCAGTCTGGAAGTCAATATTGACTAGGTGTTGTTACCTAATATACGGTCTTGACGTCCTCAGTGCTTTCTTCTGTGGTCCAGGATCACATTGAAGTGTCATGGCTCCCAAGTCTTCACTCCTTTATAGTTTCCAGCTTCTCTTCTTCAGAAGAATATAATCCAGTAACTTAACACAATACATTTCAAGTTGTGCAGCATAGGGGCAGATGTACCTTTCTCCACATCTGTACAGGATAGACTTAGGATGCTAGTTTATACTGTTGTTGATGTTAACTTTAACTTTATGGTTTAGATTGGCTCTCTACTTTAAAACTGCCACTTTTCACTGGGTGTGGACATGCTGATAACTCACAGCACTCAGAAGACTGAGGCAGAAGGATTATGATTTTGAGGGCAAAATTGAATACATACTTAAAGTATTAAGTAAGTAAGCAAGTAAAGCTGTCTTTTCTTTCTTATTCTGTAAGTACCTAACAAATATTTTGTAGGGAGACATTTAAAGTTAATATCTATTTAGTCTATTTTCTTTTGCTATAACAAAATACTTGAGGCCAGATAAGATGGAAAGACATTTATTTAGCAGTTGGTTTTGAAGGTTAAACAAACAGCATAGTATTATCTATGGTATGTGTTCCCCATGATTGTGTTGCCTTATTGATGGCATGATGGAGAGAGATCTTATATGGCAAGACAGGAAGCCAGTGAGTAGGACAGGCTTTTAAAATAATACTCTCATTATTACTGACAAAGCCCTTGCCTCTTAAACATCTCATTAGTGCCCAGGCTTTGAGGTTCAAAACCTTTTGGAACATGCCACACTCAAGTCATAGCATTATGTAAATTTCCATGTGCTTGCCTTACATACTTCAATCTGAGTTAACCTCATGAGAGGATGGACTGATTGCTCTGGCATGCCAATCACTCCTTAAAGTATGGTGGAGTACTTGGTGTGTCAGAGCAGGGACACATCTGTGGGACTGGACTATGGGAAATGGCTTTATCAAGGGCATGGGTGACGTTAACTTCATGCTCCTTTTAACTACCACCTTCTCGAGAAAGGGAAAATGGTAGGTTGGTTGAAGGGGTGCACACACCAAACATTCCTGGCTTTGTTTGCTCTACTAAATTGCATGGCTTCTTCTGAGTTTACTTAGAGGGTTCCAAAGAAGGAAAGGCCAAAGCAGCAACATCGTGAGACTAACCCTCTTGATTCTAAGAAAGTTGTGCGGTCAGCTGGGGCACATGAGCCTGGAGAGCAAGAATAGCTTTGGCTCCTACACATTAGCATGGTGTTGTGATTATCATTTAAAATGACAGGAGATGACAGCACTGGTATAATAACAATGTAGCTTCGTGGGAAGGGTTGGCACATTTTAAAGCAATGGAACAGTACTTTCCACCTCTCTCTCTCTCTCTCTCTCTCTCTCTCTCTCTCTCTCGTGTGTGTGTGTGTGTGTGTGTGTGTGTGTGTGTGTGTGTGTGTGTGTGTGTTATGCACACATGTGAAAGCATGCTTAATGCTTAGCTCTGTTTGTGCATGTAGAAGCCAAAGGTCAATATAGGATATCTTCCTCTTACTTTCTACATTAGATTTTTCTTTTACTTCCTACCTTAGTTTTTGAGCTAGTATCTCATTGCTTTTGTGGCTGGCCTTTATGACTTTACCCACAAAGTCATTCCCACAAGCCATCGTCCTGGGGTTTGTTTTTTTGTTTTTTGTTTTTTGTTTTGTTTTGTTGTTGTTGTTGTTGTTGTTGTTGTTGTTGTTGTTTGAGTGACCAGTCATTCTCCAGAGAAGCAAACTCTTTTGGAATAATGATCTACTCTCATTCCCAGAGCTTCTTTGTTTTTAAGTACTTAATTTTTAAATTATATGCATGTGTGCATGTGTTAATGTGTGCGTCTGTGCAGGTGCCCAAGAGTCCAGAGAGGGTGTCAGGTGCCCTGCAGCTGGGTTTATAGGTGATTGTGAGCTACCCTGCATGGGTACTGGGAGGTAAATTAGGTCCCATGAAAGAGTTGTACAGACACGTCTATGTGCAGCTACTGCTCTAGCCCCTCTTAGAACTAATGAATTAATTAATCAGTCAGTGTATACATCTTTGCCAGCCACAGTCAAAGTTATGAACACCACCATTCAGATTTCTTGTACCTATATAAAAGCCACATATAGTGATACATCTCTGTGACCCTGGGGCCGGGGAGAGATAGCTGCACCTAGAGACTCTCTGGCCAGTGAGTTTAATAAAAGCAGTGAGCTCTGGGTTCAACAAGCAACTCTCTCAAAACATAGGGTAGAGTGTGATAGAGCTCAGGAGGCACCATCTATAGGGCATTGTGTAGAAGCCTCTCATGTGTCCTGTTATGCAGGCACATGTAGGGCAGAACAGGTGAACATGGAAGATTGCTTTTTATTTTTCACCTCTTTTCCAAGAAACAAAAAACTTAAGTCACAAGTTTTCTATTAGAGAAGTAGGGGATATAATGGACAAAAATATCGAAGTATAAACTGACAATAAGTTAGGTAGCCATTCTCTCTCTCTCTCTCTCTCTCTCTCTCTCTCTCTCTCTCTCTCTTCCTCCCTCCCCCCTCCTCTCTCTGTACCTCGTTGAGAACATCTTTCTTTCTTCATATTTAATTTTATCTAGATGGTTCTGGCCTATCCATCTTTTGTCACTTCTAGTTCTTTTTTCATATTTAGATCTCTTATAGTTTGGTTATCTGAATCCAGGCTCAGCCTGTATTACAGACTAGGATTGGAAGGAGCTCTTTCTTCCTGAGTCATGCAGCAGGGCCTCCCCCATCACATGTATGGCTGCATGGGGCAAGCCCCATTGGTGAACTGGTGAAATGATGTCATGAAAACCCAGGCTCCTTCCATGCTGCCTTATCTCTTTCCAATGCAATATTGGTATTGCCCCCACAACTCTGCTAAAGAGAGTGTTCAGATCTCTTTGAGTGTGATAGCAAAGTCCACATGAAATAAAGCAAATTGCTTCTGCATTTGAAGAGATTGAACTTGTTCATTTTAATCTGCTTGCCTTCGTTTCTGAGTATCTCATTTTGCTTTCCTGAATCACACAGAGTGGTACGTCAGCAGTGACACAACAGCTGTGTGAATATGGGAGCACTCAGGCTTATTCTCCTAGAGAAGCAACTGTGTCCACATCAGGGTGGCCCAGGAATAAAGTCGAGGCTTCAAGTCATCAGCATACTGTCATTTGCTACATTTGTACATAAGCCATTTCCTCTGATAAGAACTAAGCATTCAAGCATTGCCTATCAGCCGGGAGAGGAGGGAGGCAGAACATAATGAGAGATAAATTGGCGGAAGAATGGACATTCAAGTTCCTCTCTGTTCTAGCTTGCTACCTTATCTGCTGATTTGTGTTTTAGATGTGTGCTCTCTTCTGTTTTTTAATGGGTCTCTCTCTCTCTCTCTCTCTCTCTCTCTCTCTCTCTCTCTCTCTCTCTCTCTCCCTCTCTCTCTCTCCCTCTCTCTCTCTGTCTCTCCCTGTCTCCATCTCTCTGTCTCTCTCCCTCCCTCTCTCCCTCTCTCTCTCTCTCTCTCTCTCTCTCTCTCTCTCTCTCTCTCTCTCCCTGTCTCCATCTCTCTGTCTCTCTCCATCCCCCCTCTCTCTCTCCCTCTGTGTGTGTGTTTGTGTGTCTCTCTGTGTGTGTGTTTGCCACAAGATTGACAGCTCTCTACATATTATGAAGAAGTTGCACAGATCAACTTCATATCTGCCCACTCCCTCATTTTGTAATTCCAGAATATTCTTTCACTGTGAACTGACCTTTAAGTGACCCGTGGAAGATACCAGCACATTAGTTAGCTCTATTCTCAACCTGGGAAGAATACCCCAGTAGATCAAGTGCATGTAAATAAGCTGTTTGGCACACAATCTACAAGGTGACTTTGTAGGTAAAGAAACCTTTAAGTATACACAAGCACTGAGGTTAGCAGTGATTTGTTCTCGTTGTCGTTGTCGTTGTTGTTGTTGTTGTTGTTGTTGTCAGAAATAGGTTTTCCATCTGGGTTGATGCATCTTAAACATTAGTCTTACCGTGAGTTCAAATGCTTCCTCTACAGGCCAATATGGTGTTTCTATTTCCCAGCAGGCTTTTCTTCTGTTGGTGTGTGTGTGCCTTTGTATGCGTATGTGTGTTTATCCCCCCATTCTCTCTCTCTCTCTCTCTCTCTCTCTCTCTCTCTCTCTCTCTCTCTCTCTCTCTCTCTGTGTGTGTGTGTGTGTGTGTGTGTGTGTGTGTGTGTTTGCATGCATGGGGTGGTCAGTGTTCCAGTTTTCCATTTTAAATATGATAATGACATACTAGTTCGACTTTTCTGTTCTGTAGACAGGTTTTATAAGTCTTAGAACATGTCCTAGATTTGTCCTCACTCAGCTGTCGAGGGATCTGGGATGTGCTGAAGTCAGTGGCTTTGGCCATGCATTTCCACAAAGTGAGAATGGCTGTGCTGTCCTGGGACAGGCCTGAGGCTTTGGGTCGTTTAACTGCATAATCACTGCACCAGTGAATGAATGTAATACTGAACACACTAAGAGTGCTTGGAGAAACAGAGTGGCTTAGATCTGATGTTGAGCAGAGAGGATATGGGTGGTGTGGGGGAGCAGAGAGGATTTGAGAGGACCTCCCTTGTTTGAGGCGTTGGGCCCTGTTTTTAACAGCTATGAAATGTAATCATGCTTGCTAAGCCTGGTCTTGGTTTTGAAAGCATTTCTGAGCATGCTCCTGGGGAAAACATGTCAGCCAGAGGTTTGCAATGCCTGATGCATTCCTGTCAAGAATAGAAGTGAGAGGGAAGTGAGGGGCACAGTGGGTGCGGAGTTCACTGTATTCTTGCTCCCCCTTTCTGTCTTGCTCCCATTTCTGTCTTGCTTCCCTTTCTGTCTTGTTCCCCCTTTCTCTCTTGACCCCTTTCTCTCTTGCTCCCCTTTCTGTCTTGCTACCCCTTTCTGTCTTGCCCCTTTCTCTTTTCTGTCTCACTCTCCATTTTCTGTCTTGCCCCCTCCCTTTCTATGTTGACCCATTTCTGTCTTACTCCCCCATTTTCTGTCTTACTCCCCCCTTTTCTGTCTTGCTTCGCCCTTTCTGTCTTGCTCCCCCCTTTCTGTCTTGCTCCCTTACTTTGTCTTGCTTCCAGGCTTCCCAGATGTCTGGACAGTCAGAACCCAGAGGGTCAAATTGTACATTTTGTGGATAGTTGATGGGAAGTTGAGCTCCCAGCCAGAATCTCTGAAGAGAGGAATGAATTAAAAACGATCTCTCAGCCATTTCAGCAAGGCTGCCAAGTGTTTGTAACAGAGGGCTTGACGATAGGAGTTCTGTTTGAAAGGTCATAAATTCAATGCTTACAATGCTGGCAGAGGTAACATGGTGTGAGATGGCCAGGAAGGAAATCTCTAGGCATGCAGCAGAGTCAGCGCCACCCTTGCTGTGGGGAGGGAGGAATGTGCCACTGAAACTGGGGGGACCCTTACCTTTGTGGCCAGTCCACAAGTACCTGTCATTCTCCTCCTTTAATACCATTTACCAGCATTACATATGGGCAAATCATTCAAAATTATTAACTACTTCTGTGAGTCCAAGAAAGTAGATTGGACAGTTGTCCTGACTTATGACCTCACCCCACTGGTTGGCTTTTAGGATGCAGGGAAGAAAACTTGAAGAATGGTTCTTGGCACTTTCATGGTTTCCTTTGTTCTGACTCTGTTCCATAGTGGAACTCAAAACACAGTTTCCTTCTGTATCTTAGAATTTGAATTGAAATTACCTATTGTTCTGGATATCAAACCCCAGGTTTGCACAGGCTATACAGGCACTCTAGCATTGTAATGTGTTTCTTTTAGCTGTGTGTAGACAGCAAGCTTAAGAGATGGACTCCTCTGCTTCTTCCAACCTTCTGCTAACTCTGCAATGAGACCTCTTATTGCACCGTGGTGGGGAGGCTTAGCAGACATGGAGTGAATCAGGATAATTCAAAAACAGGAAAAGGAAATGGAGTGATAGCTGTAAAGAACGAGGTGGAGATTCAGTGAGGACAGGTTGAATAGTCACTAGAGCTATGGGAAGGAAAGTTACTGCAAGATGGTTCTTTTTTTCATAGTTGATAAAGTAGTTCTACAATGTTAAAACATTATGTGTTCAAGACAAGATCTCACTAGATAGGTCTGGCCAGCCTAGAGAGTCACAAACCATCTGTAAAAACCTTAAGCAATCTTAAAAGGTCTTGAAACATAGGCATTTGATTTAGAAAAGGTAGAATAATCAACTTCACTACCTTTAAACTGGAGTTAAAAGGAGGATTTTGGTTCCACCTGTTTTTTTGATGTATTAGACAAGTTAGGAAAGCAGAAGTGAGCAAATAGGGAGGGCATGGATGCAGCACAGAGAAGCCCCACAACCGCTACCACCCAGAGCTACTTCAGTTGTCTGGCCGCTGAGAGAGACCACGCTGATTGTGCATTTACCACAGTGTAGTAAGTGCTTCTGACTTTTGTTTTTTGTGCACAGACTTCTCAAAGGCCAACCAATTCCTACAGTACAAAAAGAGAGAATATGACACGGCACAAGGAGCCTTTGAATGTTGTTGTTCTGCCTTTGTAGGGTGAGCTCTTAGTTTCTATCAAATTCTCCTGTTTTAAGTGTCAGCATGGCTCAGGCTCATATTGATGACAGAATTGAAGAGCATGAGTTCTACATGTAAAAAAAAGATAAAAATATATAGGTTAAATCCTTCCATCCTAGTAGTAAATGAGAAAGCATCTCTCCATATGGATAGTGGATCTAGAAACATTTCCAAAGTTTACAAATAATATTCAAAAAGTGCATAAGGCATATTCTCTTATATATTTGATTGTGAGCCTAGCCTTTAATGACTGATCTCTCTAGCCCGACATATTCTCAAAGACTCAGAAATGACTTGTCTGTGTGTAACTAAAGCCATGTATTGAATAGAATTGGGAAAGTAAATACAATAACTTTCATTTCCTCCCTCCATGAGAACTTTCCTTTAAAAACTCCCTACATTTCACTTGGCATCCTGTCCCACCATTTCCTCCCTCTTGAGATTTGTCCCACGTCCTGTGAATGTATTGCTCAGCATTCTTCTTTTTGTTCTTCACTAAGAAGTTCTCTCTAGAAGATTCCATGAAAAGAAAGAAGGAAAAAGAGACAAATGAAGAATGACTGCTCAGTTTCTGCCTTGCCTAACTAGTAGATTAGCCAGATGTATGTCATTTACAAGAAAGGAAAGAGGTTGAGGCTATGACCATAGTTAGATCTGTTGTTGGGTCTTGGTGATGATTTGCTTCCTTGCCGTTGTGTAAACTCTGGAGAGGCCAGGGTCTAGTCAACACTGTCTCTCTCATCTTTATGCTGAGATTGTTAATTAGCTGTAAATAATATCTTTACGGGACACATTTAGATGATTAGTAAATATCAGTACCTACATTTATATACAGAACTCTACGGTTGTATCTTTCACCACAGCCCCCAACCCTTCTTTACCTTCATAAATGGTACTATAATGAATGTAGTTACTAAACACAATAGAACAATCATTCGTGAGTCTTTTCTTTGTACTCCCTTTTGAATCATTCAGTGATGTACATTGCTATGTCAGTACAGTTTATCTTGGAGCTGTGACTCTGTGTGCTTTCCTCCTCCGCATTGACAACACTAGCCTGTTTTATCCCACACCATCCTTGGCTGGTTCCACCACCATCATCCTCTCTGCTTCTGATTTTGATTGTCCAAAGTCATTCTCAGAGAATCATCTTCCAAAGATAAAACTGTGATCAACCTTTCCAGTGACGTTCCATTGACCTTCATATAAAATCTGGCTTTAATAAAAAGGGGGTCTTCAAAGGCTGCTGTGGCCTGGTTTATTTCACGTCTTTGAAACAATCTTTGTGCTCATCACACTAAGCTTCATCTTTCTATGTCACTTTGCGTTTTGAAATCCTTTTCCCTGTTCTCCATGCCTAATGTATGTCTTCTTTGGCTTTCGCACAGTGTAAACTCTGTCTTTTCCACCCCCGCTTTTTGTTTTGTTTTACTTATTGAGACAGAGTCTCACTATGTAACCTTGATGAACCTGAAACTTGCTATGTAGACCAAGCTGGCCTTGATTTCTTAGTGATCCATACTTCTCTACCTATTAAGTACTGGGGTTAAAGGCTATGCCCCCACATCTAGAATTAATACAATGTGTCTCTTATAGTCTAGGCTGGAATCTTTAAACTTGCTCTGTAAATGGGAATGGTCTTGAACTACTGTTCTTTCTTTCTTTACCTTCCAAGTGCTAGGATCTCAGGCATATATCTCCATACCCAGATTCTCATTCTTCATGTTTACAATATATGTTACCTCCCTTGGATGATTTTCCTTTTAAATATTGTTAAAGTAGATCATTAACCTCACTGCCTGCCTTCAGCATGTTAATGTCTTTTGTATATCTACCTAGATATAAAACTGCATTGTTTCTTTGTTTTTGAGTCCTGCCTTCTATCTTATTTAGGAGGGTGTTCCTTTGACCTGAAATACTGTGTGCCGTTTGGAAACCTTTTATAGAACCAGTAGACAAAAGAGTACCATTGTGTTGTTTATGAAGAAAGATAAGCTAGGGAAACAGTAGAAAAGCTGGGAGCTGTCACTTTCTCTTGTATCACCTTTCGGTGCCATCCAGGGCATTATTTTCTTTTAATAGTTGATTTAATATGCACAGCCATTGGAGAAACACTGGTAGAAAGGGACAGGGGCTTGACTAGATGCTGGATATCTGTATTCTGTTCTTCACCTTTCTACCAGCTTAGAGTTGCTACTAATATGTCACTTCTCATTGCTCCTACTTCACTTATGAAATCAAGGAGCAGATGAGGTATTTCCTAATGTTCATTCCAAACCATTAATTACCATCTTAAGTCGGTGTCACTTATGATTTTGTCTATCAGTCCACAATGCCCCTGGGAATGCATTTTCATATTCCTCGTTCTCCCTCATTTCAGAACCTTCTCTGTCTACCTCTCCTCTCTATTTAGAATGTTTGCTATATTCCAATCCATTGGTAGACATGTTTGCCTTAGAAGAGCTGATTCTACATTTAGACTAGAGATTAGCCTCTTTGGTTTGCAGATGGATATAGACTCTAGAGGCAGACTTTACCTATCAGTTATGCATCTATTTAGAAAGGCATGAGTCCTGTAGCTTGTCAGTGCAATGATAGAAGAATATGCTAATGAAGCAATAGTTAGTGTCATGGCTGATGTCCCTGGAGTCCTTGAGGAGAAGAGTTCAGAGTAGTAAAATTCCACACTAATCTTTATTACTTGGTATAGAAGCCCAAGCCAATAACTAATTTCTTACCCGTACTTCCAGTATCCCAGTTGAGCTCTATGTGGCAGAGACTATGTGAAGCTCTAGGTTCAACCAGGGTATGGCTTGGTGCCTTATACATCATGAATTTTCCAAAATGGCCAAGGAGAAAGCAAAGAGACATATGGTTGGCAGATTCTAAGCCTGTTCCCTTGTTCCTGGGAGATTTTGGAGACAGAAGCACTTAGTGTGTTTTGGGGAAAATTGAATATTTTCTAAAAGTCACCAACAGCTGAACACATTTTAAAGGCATCTGCCCATGGAAATTACAAGTTAGAAATATATTAGAAGGTAGCAATGGAGTCAGTAGAGGAACTAGAAGCGGTCGACAAAAAATCAGATAGAAACAAAGGCATTTTATGGTAGATGAAAATTATTAGTGGCTATGTTGATTCTCTTGTTAGTCCACTGGCAAAACTAAGCTTTAGTCTTTATCCATGAGTTCTGAAGTCCAATCTGCCATTTTTGGATAGCTTTTGATGTACAAGGCATTGGGATGTACCCTACCTGGAGCTAGGACTTCATCTTGTTTATTTGCTGATCTCAGCTGCAGAAATCCTGAAACTCGCCCTTAACATCAGCTGTCTGCACCAGCACACAGCACTGTCCACTGTGAAGCTACAACTCGAAAGCACCAATTAACGTACTTTTAAAAAAGCTTTCCCGTAAAATAACTCTGTTTATATCTTCCAAAGAAAATAACAAATCTTTAGTTGGGTCTATCTCAAACACAACACAGGTTATACTTCTGTTGAAGTATTTGTCATTTATTTTCAATTCAACTTTAACTTAGCAGCCTGCATTATTATTTGGTAAATACAGCAACCTCAATTTACACCTAAATCATTTTAAGATTAAAGGTAGGAAAAATAGACCAAATACTGAGAAACACAGCTGACAATAAGGACTCTCCAAATCTCAGTATCCATGACAACAGTATGTCGTTGGTAGAGTTCTCTTATTCCTCTCTCACGAAATGTGCCTTGAAAACATCATTACTATAAAGGAACAGGATGGAATAACCATAATTATTTTCCCATGTATAGTATGATGGGGCCTTTCGATTGGTTTTCTGCTTCTAATAGTACCCATAATATAGCAATCAAGACCCCTCCGACAGTGACTCTTTCTGTTCTGTTTAGTAGAAAAAAATCAGTTAATACTTTATGAAACCCTTTTCACAGACTGTTCTGTACACTTGACCTTTAGATTCCCGTGTGTGTGTGTGTGTGTGTGTGTGTGTGTGTGTGTGTGTGTGTGTGTGTGTGTGTGTATGCTGTTGGTTGGGAACTTGCTGTAGTTAACCTGGGAGCCTCATTTATTATCATTTATTCATGATAATAAATGAATTTATTTATCAACCTTCTCATCAGCTGTCACCTTTTAGACTGTATGCTTGGCAAGGAAGCAACCATTTTAGGCTTTGTAGACTTTGGAAGATTTTAGAAAGCGCAAAAGTAGCCCTGCTGTCACACAATCCCTTTAGAGGAGGAAGTTCCAGTTCCATGGTCCTGAGTGACAGTTAGCAATAACTAATAGGATCTGGGTCAGGAGGCTGGCCTGGCTTCAAGCCCAAGATTTCTGAATTGCTATGAGAGGGCAAAGACACCTATGAACCCTTGAGTGGGAATAACAAGATGGGTCATGGGTCCATAGAGCTAGCTGCTCTCACTTTCTTGTCCATACATCTTCGACTTTGGGGAATATTGGATTACATAATTGGAAATTGAATTTAGCAATACCCTTTCCCTAAGAGCCACTTTCGGTACCTGGATGGTGAGTTAACTCAGTGGTCGAGAACCATGGGCATCTGAACTTAATTTTCCCTGAAAATCAGGGAGTAAGCAGAGCCGAAGTTCAGGTCTGAATGCAATCCACAGGTGAACACACTCTATGATGAGATGGACAGAATTCTACAATTATACATAATTTCTAAGTTTTTAATCTCAGTAATTTGTTAGGAAAAGGGAATGACAGTCATACAAAGTATTCCAAAACTTTAATAGGCAATGACATTTTTTAATTATGTCCTTGTACTCTGTACCTTGTAATTCTTTAGAATCAATTTAAATCTGGTGTGGCAGCTCATGCCTATGGTTCCAGAACTTGAGAGGCTGAAACTGCCTGGAGGCTGAGGCCAACCTGGGCTACAAAGTAAGTTCCAGGTTAGCCTTAGCTATATAGAGTGAGTCACAATAGACAAAACAAAAACCCAACTCCTCCCTAATATTTTATTATAGTATTCAAACACACAGCAAAGTTTTGAAAGACTTTAAAAGGAACAGCACCACAGACCTCATTGCATGACTAGCATTCTACACATGGTCTTTACCACACAGCTATGCACCTATTCATTTTAATCTATTCATTAATCCCTCCAACTTCTTAATCCACTTCAAACAAATTCAGTATATCTAATCATTTCATAGCATGGAAGATCATTAACTAGAATTTAACTTTGGCTTTCACATTTTTTCCTTCTGATGCAAAATTTACATGGTGGACAATTCAGTGTCAAGTGCATAGTCACTCTTAGGGTCTGGACAAACTTACGATTCTGACAAATACCAACATTAAACATTCCTTTAAGTCCCTTCCTACTTAGCTGTTTTCATGCAAAGACAGTCTGTGCCTGAAAACTTTGTCCATTATATGGCTGTATGTATGAGAATGGCTAATAAAAACATTGGTTAATTTGCCTACAGTAAAATTTGCTTTGATACAGTTGTATTGTAAGTTGATGACTGCTTCCACTCTTGTCATGGTCACCACAGTGAAGGCAAGGTCATGCCCCATTCCATCAGTATTTAGAGGAGATGAGTGTGTGTTTCTCGTCAACATTCTCTACCCACACCACTAGGTAACTCTAGTGAGTGTTCCACCTCTGTAGTTGTCCATTTCTGGAGGGCCCATGAAGGGAACTTAATAGTCTGGAGTCTTTTCAGTCCAGTCTCCTGCATTGGACACAGCATCTTTGAGCTTTCATCCAGGAGGCTGCTTACCCAAAGGCTGTCCCTTATACTCGCTCTGCTGAGTAGCAGTGGGTTATGGATGTGCCCCAGCTTGACAGCCCATTCGCAAGCTGAAGGACATGTTTTGGAGACTGTGAGTGTAGCGCCTGAACAGCATTCGTCCCTATATCTGCTATTACATGGAGCTGCACTGTATACCTTTTGCTCTTTGTTTCTAAATTCTCAAATCTGTTGCCACATGCAACTGGTTGTTAGGAGAACAAATTATATGATTTAGAGAAAGCCATACTACTTTCTCACCGTGAAATCTACAGCTTATGAACATGTTTATAATATGTGTTATATTGCAGATCTATTTTGACTTGGGAATCTAAAAAATATCATTAACTGCTATTAATTCATCATCTAAAATATCTTTCTTGTGGGGGACTTTTTTTTTTACAACTGGGCCCAGAGCCTACATTTTTCTTTTCTTTTCTTTTAATACATTTAATTATCTGCATGTGTTTTATTGTGGGTATATAGAAGTCAAAGGACAACTCATGGGAGTTGGTTTCTTCTTTCCATCATGTTCTTCCTGGGGACAAAACTCAGGTCGTGAGGTTTGACACCAAATACCTCTTTACCCACTAAGCTATTGTGCTGATCCAAAGAGCCCACAGTTTTCTTTCCTGAGCAAGACAAATGTTTTAAATTTCTAGTCTCATCTTAGGAGAAAGTAGGCATGATCTGTCCTTAACGGTTGAGTACTAAGATTTGATGGTAAGGAAGAAAAGAAAAAATGAGATTGGTATAAAGGAGTATTGGGAAAGGGAGAATCTAAGGAACAGTAGCAACCCATCAATAAATATTTCGTGGTGCTGCTCTATGTCGATGGTTACACCAGATCAAATTGCTTAGCCATAAGTCTGGTTAATGCAGGATTTAGTTGAAGGCAGATGAGGGGTGACTTTCCTCATCAGATTGTGACTTTGTTTTGTCTGGAGAACCAATGCCAAGTGGAAAAGACACTTGCCAGTTGTCTCCTGAACAAAGACGTGTCTCTTGCTTCTTGCATTTCTAGGGAAGCAAACAGTACAGTAGTTCTATTACATGCATACCTGTGTGTGTGTGTGTGTGTGTGTGTGTGTGTGTGTTTACCTGTTACATGCATTTACACTGGATTTGAAGGTAGTAGTCTGTCTCTTGTATTCTTTTAAAAATGTTATGTATTTATCAAGTCCCCTACACTTTTGAATTTGTAATCTAAAATAATCAGACTCTGGTAAAAGAAAGATGGGAATGCAGTTTTGTCACAAGCTGAGTGAGGAATAGAGCTACCATTTTATTGTGTGACCTCAGTGAGTCCCCAAAGCTTCTCTATCCTTTTTTATTTTTTGAAAGCAGCATTTGCAGCTTTGGGCTAATGATTAAGGATGAAAAGGCTCTTATAGAAATCTTGCATTTAGCATTTGCACAGCAAGGGGTTGTACTGATAACTTCATATAGAATAAACAGACACTGGGGCCATCTGAATATGTTAAATGGTATTACACAACTTATTAACCAGTTCCTAGAAGTATCGGTAGCCCTTTAAAGCTATGCCAGGCATTTCCAGGTAGAAACGCCTACTTTTTCTCCTTTGTAGAATCTGTGCTCACCTTCTTAGATCAGCACCAGGAAACCATTTTTCTTTATAGGTATGCTGATGTTCACTGATGTTCATGTTAGGTTCATCAGTCACTTTAACACTTCAGCAGCATTAATAACCTGTCTTTGTCTTTGTAATCCATGCTGCTTATGAATTTACAAGTACCCTAAGTTGGTTAATGATCATCATGGGAGGGAAAGGAAGTGCATCCTTGGATCTCCCTCTCCCGTACTCCCTGCACCATGGAAACTGATGAAGAGCCAAGGAAGACACAGAGGTACTTTATCCTTGTTATGGTGATAGCTTGGTACACAGTTATTGAGTTACAGTGCTGTGGCTTCTTTCAAGATCAAATTTGCTCATAATTGCAACTGTTACAATAACAATTTATTAGACTTAAAATGTGTGGCTTTCCAGAATGCCACTCTTAATGGAGAGAAATACAAGTTTGGCTGCATGGATCAAATAGCTTTAGACCTCACACAAAGAAAGGAAACAAGTGTGTTTCATAGAAACCTCCACTAGACAACATAGGCAGTATCCAGGGGCCTGAAGATCTGTCCTTTTCAGCTCTAGAGCGCTCTCTGTGGAGACAAGGTCTCCTCACTGCTTGCCAAGGAAAAAGAAACACCAAGAGACAGCACACAGAGTTCCTTTCATGGTGGTTTCCCACACATCTCTTTTGAAACACTGTATGGACATTCTTTCTGAATCATGAAACATTTTCTTCCCTTTGAAGTCTTTAAAAACAGATCTGGAACTCTTTCAGGCAGTCAGTAAACATCGACTACATCTTAATGAGAGACATTATGGTTCATAGATACTCAGTATATAATTTGAAGGAAGAACTTGTAATTATCAATCATCTACTATACACTAGGCATGGGCTGTCATTCATAAATAGTGTGTAACCTAGAACACTTGCATGGTTTTGAAAAGTTCTTTAGAGGAAGCTGAAGTCAGTGAAGCTTACGACTTAGATAGTCATTTGTTGTTGTCCCTGAAGTGGGCTCTACCTCTTGTATTTGTTTTTCTTCTTTCTGACAAAAAGTAAAAGATGGCAGTAAAGCAAAATGACTTAACAGACCCATGGACAGTGGTATTTTATTCCTCCCTAGATGCTTAAAGATTGTTGTCATCATGATTGATACAATCACTCTCCCAAAACATATGCACACACACACACACACACACACACACCACATACACTACACACACACACTCGTACCACATACACATGTACAACACACACACACACATCACACAACACATACACAACACACACCATACACACACCATACCACACATACATAACACACACCCACACCCACCTACCCCCCCCACACACACCACATACATAGACAACACACACACACTCATACTACACACAAATACACCACACACACATCACACAACACATATATAACACACACACTCATACTACACACAAATACACCACACACACATCACACAACACATATATAACACACACCCACACCCACACCCACCTACCCCCCCACACACACCACATACATAGACAACACACACACACTCATACTACACACAAATACACCACACACACATCACACAACACATATATAACACACACACTCATACTACACACAAATACACCACACACACACATCACACAACACATATATAACACACACACACACACACACACACACAGTTACTTACTTACTCACTCACACTCACAGACCAGGAAGTTTATGACCAACAGGCAAGTGGCCTTTACACTAAGAGACAGCAAAGCTGAAAGACCAAACTGTGACAAACAAAAATAGCCATAAAGACTGTACCAGATTCATCTACAAGTTACCAACTTTATATTTGGATTCAGAACCTATTTGGTGATTGCAAAATAACTGGCCGTGGCTTGTGATTCCTTGGATCAAACAAGACCTTGCAAGGCATAGGCTTTGTACAGGGAACCTCAAGAAAACAGTGGGAAGGAAGCAAAAGCAATGAAAAAAGGTGCTGGTGTTGGCAAGAAACAAATGGCCATCAGCCTTCTCCATACCTTAAGCTGCTTTAAAAAGCTTACATAGTTTTAAATAGCTTAAAATATGTAAACTTTACTTTATATTACAGTTTAATTCAATTAAGTGATAGCTGACTGGAGCTGGGCACTGCTGCCCTCACTGAAATGAGATGAAAACACTAAGTACTTCTTAAAGGCTTATAGACTGTTGGCTGCACCCAGTTATAGTGCTTTTTACATAAGAATCCAGTGTATTTTGGCCTTTTCTCTCAGTCTTCTCTCTAAGAAGAAATATTTGCTATAAATTATTTATATTAGTTTGAACTTAAGGTATTGCCAAGGAATGTTATTATCATGCCCAACTGAGCTTTAGAGGGTCACAAGACATCTCTTTATGTAAGATCCCCCCCCCCCACACACACACACATACACTCCTAGTTACTATGCTCTCGGTGAGAATTCAGAATCAACATTCAAAGAACTTAAAACTCTTGCCTTCTCTAAGAAGTAGGTTCTGTTATTACTCTTTCCATTATATGAAAGGGTTAGCAAAGGCCCTAAGAAGAAAGGTAGCTTGCTCAGGGCAGAATGAATAAGTACTTAAATCTTTCAGGATGTTCTCTCATGACCACTATGTTCTATTGCTTACAACTCTTTAGTTATTCTTGCTCACAATTGCCTGCACGTGCATCCTATATTGAAAACAGCCCCCCTTTGCTAGCAGTTATGAGGGAGTATGTCTGAGTGGCCCTGTTCACTCTTTCCTGGTTAATAGACATTTGGATTTTGGTTCTGCGGTGTCCTTTGTAGTTCTCAGTGTGAGCACGTATGCTGCTTCAGCCTTTTCTTAACCTTCGGGATATTATCGGACTTAATCCTCCTGATAAACCCATGGAATAGGTAAGTGTTATTACCCTCAGTCTAGAGATACACTGTGGAAGCGCTGGAAGGTTAGGCAATCCACCAGGCCGTAGGGCAGGTAAACCATGTGGCAGGGAAGGCAGTCCTGATTGGCGATATTCCAGAGCTCAGGCAAGCCCTTTGTCACCTCCTAGATAATCTCCCATGGCAACCTCTGTGCTGATTTCAAATGGCTCATCACCCATCATTCAAGTATTTCTTTGAAATATTTCAAGGTTCAAGAATCACACAGAATGTCTTAAACTCACCTTTAAGAAAGCTGAGAGGTTCATAAAAGAATTATTGCATGATTTAAGAAGGGAACTCTGTAGAAATTGAAATGTTGTATGCAAGTCACTGAAGGTCAATTAAAAAGGAAGGGAAACATTTCTGGTTGCCCCAAAATAAATCTAGGGTTTTTTTTTTTCTTCTGATGGTCTGCCTTTTGCCAAAATCCTCTTTTCTGTGCCTCTACTCTTTGTTTTCATTACTGTCCAGTTATTTTCCTCAGCAGTTTCATGGTGATGCGTAAAAGTTTGATTCACGGGATATTAAAGACTGATACTAATGTAAAGTATTATATCCATTCCAAATATTTATAATTTGGAGGGATCAAAACTTTAGGGATAAAATATCAAGGATGAAGCTTTAGGCTTGGAACAGGGACACTCTCAGGCTACCTTCCTGAGCTCTGGCCTCAGCCGTGGACAACCCATCAGTCTGCAAGGCACGTGATCTAGCCTCCGTACCAAGGGTATTGGTCATTCTCATCTCTCACTGCCTTGTTACTGTGCCCTGGGAGTTAGATTAATATGGGTGCGGTGCTCACAGAGGGATTGGTGGCAGCCAGTGAGAAAGATGGCTTCTGCTCTTGGCCCGTTGGGGTGACCGTGTAGGTGGTCTTGCGTGCCTTAGTTTCTCCATCTGTCTTAGTGGAAAGGATCATAACATTCTTGGAGATCACAGAATGGAATGTACTGTGTAAACATCAGGCAGTGTTGTTACAATAAATAGCACATTAGTGACTCTAGCTTTAGTTTCCTGCACTAGATGGCTTGTGTGTGGATCTCCCAGTGATTCAGAAATTACCTCTAGGAAAACAACAACAACAACATACTTTCTAGCAGAAACAGAATCTTAGGATTTGAGTTGCTATCTGCTGAAATATATACTCTTGCCTCTCAGTGGAGAACTGACATTCTCTGAGTCGGTTCTTTAGCATCTCTCCCAAGGGGTCTAAATTCTCTCACCACGTGTTCTCTAATTTTCATTTTCGTAAATATCTATGTCCCAACTGGAAGCATTCCATTGGAATCTGTCGCAGCGTTGCTAGGGAAGAGTGGAAAGTGAGGATGTTTTACTAGTGTGGCTGCTGGATGGGAAGAGGGAGACAGGTATGGAGGGCCTTGCTTTCAGAGAGTGTGAACAGCAGAACACTTTTGTTCTAGGCATTTCTGATTTGAGAGATATATTCCCTTTTAATGGTCCACCAGACATTTAGGAATGGACAATTCTGCCCCCCCTTCCCTCAGAGCACTGACTTCCAAAACAAAATAAGGAGCTGTGACTTCAAGCCCCAGTGCTCCCATCTAAGGCCTGTCTTGCTTTGTGTGTACTCTTCTTGGGAATAGTAACATCCAATCTGTCTAACAAGAATTCTGTCAAGCTGCCAAGTGATATTAAAACTACTTTATAAATGTGTTAAGATTGGGTAAAAACTACTGCATTAGAAATATTGAGATTCATGGTCTAAAATATGGAAAAATGGCTTAGCTTAGAAATGGTGGCCGGTAGGCAGCTAATCCTGTAAAACAGGCCTGTCACGAACACAGCTTTTGACCCACTCCTTGCACCATTGGGGACCTGACCTCATGCAGCTCCTAACCCAGTTGGAACAGAGTTCAGGGGCAGAGTGGGTTTATTGGAACACTTTACTCTGTGTACTGAACAATGATTGGCCCAACCCTCCCAAGTGTAGGCAACAGATGGAAGAAATTCTGGTTTCTCAGTGCCAGAGAGTATCCATTGGCTAAAGCTTGGAGATAGCCTGGTTCAAAGGAAGGACATGAGCACTAAAGGCCAAAATGTGCATTCAGGACACAGGCGTCTGCTGAGGGAGCTCATGGCATCGAGACTCTCTGGGCTTCTTGCTTCTACATGGTAGCACTGTTTTGAAGATCATGCAGAATATTGCATTTGTGGAGCTTTTTCCTAGAACATGGTAGGCCTTTTGTTTAGATTTAGAATCTATGTCCCTCGTCTCTTCCTCCCTCCCTCTGTCCATCTGTCTTTTTTGTAACTGTCTCTGGCAGTGAACATTTGTGTAAATGATTTTGGCCCTATGAGCAAAAGTTTTATTTTACTACAAGTGAAAATGTCATTAGTCAGGAATAGTAGTGCAAAGATTACAGAGGTGAACTTTTACTAAAGAAACATTATAAACCCAAAAGCTACATTCATTCATTTAGCCGACCAACCTTCAGTATTTATTTGGGATCTACTGAAGGGTAGTAGTACAGGACAGATAGACAGGAACCTGATGTTTGGGGCATGCAATTGCTATACTTGAAAGGAGAAATCCCATAACATGGAGGACACATGAGAATGAGAGACAATTGTAGAATATAAAGTGCCTTAGAGGAGAGGGAACTATTGAGCAGTTCCAGAGCAGAAGTTATAAGACAATTGAGGTGGCACAAGGCCATTGGAAGAAGACTGGAATACCTTCAGATATGATAGTGGCACTGTGTCACCACAAATCATTATGCAGTTTAACTGTGTGTATATGGGGTAAAGTCAGGAGGGACAGGCTGATAGGGTAGTTATCCCCCAGAGTCCTATTATAAAACCGTGCTTTGTCCACACTCATGAGCTTGCACCTCATTGTTCTTGTTTAGGCCATCATCATGTTATGATGTAGAATATCTTGTTTGTATTAGACGAGGCTGCCACTAAGCCTTCATGAGCTGTGTGTCCTTCATGATTTGATGTGTCCTCCCCAGAATAACTTGCTCTAACACACTTAACTTCTTGCTTAGTTAGTACCCATGTCTGGTAATACATATCCTAATGTGGCTGGACATACAGAACTTTACAGCCGTGGTAATCCAGATATTTGGAGATGAAAGTTAGTGTCCTGGTGTGGATTTTTGTTAACATAAACTATAGTTATCTGGGAAGAGAACCTCAGTCAAGAAAATGCCTCCTTTCTTTTAGGCAAGTCTGTAGGACATTTATTTTATTAATGATTTATGTGGGAGGGCCTAGCCCACTGTGAGCAGTACCATTCTTGGGCAGATGGCCCTAGAGTGCATAAGAAAGCAAACTGAGTCAGCTATGTGAAGCAAGTCAGTAAGCAGCATTTCTCATTCCTCCACGCCCTTTGCTTCATGTTCCTGCCTCCAGGTTCCTGCCCTAACTTCCCTTCATAATAGATTGGTTATAATTTGTAAGATGAGTAAACCCATTACTTTCCAAGTTGCTTTCGGTCAAGGTGTTTATTATAACAATAGAAATCTAAGACACATAGCAATACTCACGAAAGTAAGCTTCAACTGGCCTTATGTCAGATTGGTCAATTGAAAAGACTGTAGGGAGCTGTCCATGAGCTGGACACAGCATTTTGTTGCATACAGCAGAGAACTGGAGATGAGAAAGAAATGGAGAAGGACAATGCCATTTGCCTGTTCCGTGGGTCTGTAGTAATTCTAAGTACTTTACTCAAACTGATTCATTTAAACAGTCTAATGCTCTCAAGGTAGTTATTATAACCTGTAAATTCTAAATAGTTCAGAATGAAAGATTTTTATTTAGTCCCCGTTATCAATGATCTCAATCCTGCACTTTAAGGGAATGTGTTTACCACTGTCTGTATGAAAGACCCAGATTTGGGCAGTGAGGGAGATTGAGAAAATAATGTTGATCCAGGGTCCGTTTTCAGCTGTAAAATAAAAATAAAACAGAAATCCTGCCTTCTTTGCCTCCATTTCTTAAATCATAGGTCAGGAGAGTCAATCAGCACAATCTTGGCATTTTAACAAGCTGGGGAATTGAAGAGGAAATGAAAGATTGGGGGGAATAGGATTAGTCTGAAACACCAGAGGTCAGGGCAGCCAATAGTGTATAGACTTCTGACTGAGTGCAAAATCCAAAGCTCCATGGGCAGTTAATCCTTGAAAGGAAATGGGGTGGGGGTGGAAATTGTCAGAGGAGGAAACTAATTTTAATAATCAGGGAAACAGAGGGAACATGGTTGTGAGGAGAAGGGCATAAGTAATAAAAAAGACCAGAGGAGACTTTGAAACTCCACAAATTGCAAATTAAATCTTGGTTTTCAGGCCAATTTATGCTTTTTATTTGTCACAAGACTGGTTCTGTTTTATTATTTCTTAAAATTATATATACGGAAGAGGAAGCTGGTTTTGAGCACTAGCCATCCTGGGCCTCCCATTATTTTCTGTTCACTCCCCCGAGGCAGTGAGCTTCTGAGTGCCTGCTAGGATCAGAGTTCTACTATAAAATTGTAATATTCCTAAACAGGTGAGCCAGAAGTACAAGCTTAAATTTGAGTTATAATCCTTCCAGTTGAATGTGGGACATCTGGTCGACCTTATCTATAATAAGTGAAGGTCTGTGCATCAGCAAGTTCATGACTGCCCTATGAGGGCAAAGGAGATAAACAGTCACATGGAATGGAAAGTAGGGGGTGAACTCAAATGGCATCAGCAACGAACAGAAGAACTAAGTGCCCCCAACTACACCAGTTATGGATGTTATTAGACTGAATTTAGGCCTGATGATTGAGCTGAGACTAATGTCCAGGCCTCCCAACTATATTTGGCACCCTTTTACAGCCTCACCTGGAAACTCTCCATGTAAAGGACACAAGATTCCACTGCTGCAAAATGTGATTAAAGCATGAGAGATAATCCAAGAAATTTAAGGCCATTTAATCAATCAGCACCACCTACATATTCTTTACAATTACTTCATTAAATATTGATAATTTAAATTCATTTTCTCACATAATCATTCAAATTGGATTCTCAAGTACAGCTGCCACTTGTCACATGGAGCCATTGGGTACTTGGTGTATAGCTAGTACATCTGAGGGAAACTGGAGTTTTAATTTTACTTATATTCATTGTCTTTACATTTTAAACCTGACTTGACTGTTATTAGAAAATATTTAGGCACATTTTATACAGTTGGCTATGTGAATCTACTATTTCAATATCTCCTGAAATCTAAATTCAAAGAAAGTATTTCCAGTGGAAATTTGGCATCCAAATTGAGATGTGATGTGCTATGTGTAAAATGAATGCCTAAGTTTAAAAACTTGGTACCAGAATAGGTCTCGTTAGTAAGTCCTATATCGCTTACATATTAAGGTGATGATATTTTGGATACATTGAATTAAGTAAAGAATGTTACTAGTCATCTCACTTGATTATCTTTTTTTCTATAAATCTGATTACTAGCAAAGTTAAAATGACGTGTGCCTTATATTATCTTTTTGCTGAATAGCACTGGTCCAGGAATTAATTGTCTACAATGTCTCTAACAGTGCACTTCCTAATGTGGTGCCTATAGGATTGCTCACCCATCAGGGGTAGACTAGGCTTTCAATGAAGGTATGAAAAATAGGCACAAATAACCCACATTTTGCTAAGTACAAGCAAGCAATTTTATGGACTGCTGCTTGAGTAATTGGGTGTAGGATACTGTATTTAAAGTGTTCAAGAAGACTCACTGGGTATAACTGAGCTGAACCATGGACACACATGGTTGGGAGTCATAATGAAAAGTTTCTCAATCAAAAAGTCTCTTTAGAATTAATACACTTTTAAATGGTAGGTATGTAGTATTCCTTTGGCTCATTTATAGAGAATTCCTTGGTCTCTACGTCAAAAGAAGGATAGGAATAAGGTGCTTTGCCTGAGATGAAGCCCAGTAAATTGGAAGTGTAGATCCATCTGGGTGGGAGAGCTAGGCCATCAGGAACCACATGGGGTGAGAGCCTGTTGCCAGATTCATCACCCTAGAGCCAGCTGGATATTGAGGGTAGGAATGTGACAGGGTGGTTCTTCCAGAAGAATCAAAACACTTTCCCTTTGACAGCTGGTGTGCAGCAGAATGTATAATGTAGCTTTTAATTTTTTTCCTGTGCCCAGCTCCACCATGCTTCTGAACCTAGAAATGGTTATGGTGCATTGGAATAGATAATTTTATTTGCTCATTGAGCTCCCAGTGGAGACTTGAGAGCTAGCCAACATCCAGAATTTGGGGTGAGATCACATAATTTGGTCCATCTGTAGGCAGTGGCCACATCAGCAGGTGTCAGGGAACTGAAGACATTACACCTGACTGAATGGCAAAAGCTGAAGTGACATCGACAGAGATGCTAGGTGACAGCAGAGTCTCAGTGGGCTCCCCACATGTCCAGAACTCATCTTGTCTTGCTTCATCAGAGCTGGCACGTGTGATGGTTAATCACACAGGCTCTGAAGTGAAGTCTTGTCTGAATTAATGCTTACCAATTACTAGCTGTGGGAACATGGGCAAAAAGACCCAATCTTTGTGCATTCAGTTTCCTCTTCCATAATGATGTCATTTACATGATGCCAACCAAAGTCCTAGAGCTCTTTATGGGGATTAAAGTCCTCAATAAATCGAGGCTAAACTGTTGTTGGCATTGTATCCATTATTGCTTTTACTTTTTGATTATTTAAAAATTAAAGTTAGATGATTAGAGTGGGCTCAGAGGTTAGTGTTTAGGGAGACTTTATCCAGCGTAGCCAAGTGGGAATATCTACCAGCACGCCACTCGGGAAAATAACATAATCTTGGCTCTTTCAGACAGCACACTTTGGCAAATCCATGAAAATCACAGCTTTCCTCCAAAATTATTCTCAAATTTCCAATTCTAACAATTTATAGTTAAAAAAAATCTAAGGTGCTTTTGTGTTTAGGAAGGAGTAAAAATCTAGAGGCATCATCCCTGAGTCACTTTGTTGACGGTATCTACCACTGTCTACCATATACTGCATCATGACATTCCATTTTTGTTTGTTTTTGTTTTGTGTTTTTTTAATTTTGTTTTTTGTTTGTTTGTGTTTTTTTTTTTTTTTTTTGGTTCTTGACCAATATACCAACATAAGAAGGTATAGTCTTCACGCCAGGCAGATGGCATGGGGATTAGTATATGAATATTTGTCAAGTCCAATTTTATTTTTGTTAAAGAAGTCGTGTGTGTGTGTGTATGTATGTGTGTGTGTGTGTGTGTGTGTGTGTGTGTGTGTGTGTGTAAGAAACACAGCCTTAATTAGAAGTCGTTTTACATCATATAGTTTTACATCTTTTTTTTTCATCTTTATTAACTTGGGTATTTCTTATTTACATTTCGATTGTTATTCCCTTTCCCGGTTTCCGGGCCAACGTCCCCCTAACCCCCCCCTCCCCTTCTCTATATAGTCATATCTGTTAGCATTTCTGAATTTCACTTTTTTTTTAAATCTGGAAAATGGAAATAATGTCGAACCTTTTCTTCTGTTGAGAGGATTAAAGGCAATGAAAATAGAGTACTTGTATCCCATTGTGGTTCTTTGTGAACAAATCCAATGACACTGGATGGCATAATGTTTCACTCACTGTCTTGTGACAGCATGCCTAGTTGCATTTGTGGGTTTAGGATCGGCCTTAGATATCAGAAAAATCTATCCTAAAATACATACTTAGGTAGATCAGCCCTTAACTGAGTAAAAGTCTGCGACCAAGGCTCCTCAAGCAAGTCAGGGTTCAAATAATTCATTTTATTATAGTACCTTTTCTTTTACTGAACTCCCCCACCTACAAAAGGCAATGAATATTTACATTTCTTGATGAATGTAGTTGAGGACTTTGGGAATGTTCTTACCACTCTCCTTCAGTATTCTCTCAGTAGACTCAAATATATTAACAATAATAGCAATATCTATTGAGATAATAGCAATGAGTTAACATAGTAGTAAAAAAAATGCCAAAAGTACAGTGATTTATATTGTATCTGGCAGGCCCCACCAAAATTATTTCATTTATATATCCTAGAAAGTGTGCTCAGTACCTGGTAGTATTTGTCTCTGACACCTGATAATGAATGTATGTGTATTTATGACATACATATGGAATAAAGTCCACAAATCCCAATGAATGACTAACATCAGTAGTCTTTCAACTTGATGAATGCCATTGTTAATGTATGGTTCACGTCAGCTTCACAAACTAATCATGTGTTCACCATGCATCTGCTGTGTACATGCAGTTAAGACCATTCTCCTTATGGGCTCACATAAAAATCAACAGTTCACTGTCACATTTTAGGAAGGCAGAGTTTATTTTCAATATTTTAAATTTTGTTCTTGCCTTTACATATAGGATTTTTAATCCCTTTTGGCTAAATCAGGTGTTAGACATAATATGGGCCAAAGAACAGTCTAGAAAGGAGTAGAGGTTTCCCATCACATGAGTATTAGCGCTCACCTGGATTCAAGCTCCTCACTTGAAGACAAAAGCTGGGCCCTGGAAAAATCACTAAGATTCCCACATAAAAAGCAAAGAGTCTATTGTAGAATGCAAAAGGTTACCAACTGAGGTTCCCCACAGATCATTGGAAAGTTCTGTGTTAGCCAGGAGATCTCCAGAGAAAACAGATACCTCAAAATGTGTATAAGGACTGAGATTGCGAATGAGAAACTGGCACCTTCATTGTGGAAGCCAAAAATCCTCATAGGGTGCCCTTTACTAGGTGTAGACTCAGGACAGCTAGTGATTTAATGGCAGCCCAAATGTCTGAGAAGCTTGGGAGCCACTAGGATACATCCCTATCCAAGAGCAGAAAGAAGTCTTCGCATCTATGCCCTGGCTCTGAAGGCAGAGAGAGAATGGCATTTCTTCTCTGCTCTTTTGCCTTTTAAGGCCATTGATAGATTAAATAGTACCCACTCACTCAGTCAGGGGTGAGCATTCTTTTTGTGGAATCTATAGATTCAAATACTAGTGTGCAAAACTGGCTTCATGTTACAATTAGTAACAAGTAGTCTAGATAGTCTCAGCTTAGTCAAGTTGACAAGCAAAATTAGCCACTATACATGCTTATGAGTGAAACTTGTAGTAAGGTTGCTAAGGTATGTTCCAAGCACCTCCAGGGAAAAGTCAGCATTTTAGTAAAAGGCTAAATGGACAGAGACCCTGGTATGCTTTTATAGCCAACTTTATATTGGTTCTGAAGATCCAAATTCCAGTTCTTATACTTGTCTGGTAACTACTGTATCCACTTCCCAATTTTTCCATCTGGTTTTCCTATACTCATCTCATTCTTTGAGACAGGGTCACACTGTGCAGACACACTGGCCTGGAACTCTCTATGTAGTTCAGGCTGAGAGCTACATGTATCTTCCTCCTGACCGCTTGGATTAAAGGTATGGGCTGCTATCTAGCTGCCGCCTCCTCCTCCTCCTCCTCCTCCTCCTCCTCCTCCTCCTCCTCCTCCTCCTCCTCCTTCTCCTCATCCTCTTCTCATTCTTCTTATAATAATGAGTATAATAATGATGATGATTATGATAATAATAATAATAATATAATAATAATCTAGATGCCAGCAGTTCTCATACAGTAATGTATATCATCTTAGGAGTAACCCAAAGTAGGTCAAAAAGTGCGAAGGCTCTGATGGGACCTTTCTAACAGAGCTTTGGGACTGTCTACCTTTGTTTGAAGCACAGAACCTCCTCCAGGAGTTGACTTTCTTTGCAAGTATAGAGAAAATGGTCCAGAGTGATGATTGGCTTTGCTCTCACTCACCTGCCCCACCCCTAGACCTATGGAGAAAGAAACTGCAGACATAATGAGGCTGGGTAGGACAGGTCTCTTAATTTCTTTATAAGACCAGCTTCATTGTCATACCCTGGTCAGTTGAGCCCCCAATTCAAGTCTTTGTCTCTTGCCTTAATTAAAGACATGTACTCCATGGTCAGTGTAGCTTGGCATACAATAGTTTACCAGGCTTTCCTGGGAGTTACTGCTATAGCAGGAAGTGTGCTCAGTATTTGCTTGGAATCTGCCGGATTAGTCTTCGTGGTCTGTTGTCTTGCTCATTTTTCACACAGAGGTTAAGTAACCTGAATGAGGTCATCCTGCCTTTCAGAAGTTGAACAAAGATTTCTTACCACAGGTACCCTAGAACCTAATTCATATAATCTGTGTCTGTCATATCTATGTCTATCTGTCTCATCTTGTTGATTCTGCCTAGTTCAGAGCAGCTGGTAACTAAGGATTATAGTTCTAAGGGGTTTTATTTTTGTTTTATTTTTAATTTGGAAAATCTTCAGGCCTTGAACTTTATGTGCTCTTAAATTACAAGTTAGAAAATGCCCTTGAGGGAAAATGGATTTCTGTCAGCCATGCCAAGTCTCTGCCTAAGAATCGCTTTGTATGTGTCAGATTTTTACTTTTTATTCAACAGGTAATTCTTGGGTCATTTGGACACTGAACAAATAAGTCTCTGAACCCATTTGAAAGTGCTCATATCTGAGTGACTTAGGACCCCTCAAACTCCTTGCCTATGTGATAAAAGCTCAAGTGTACACCATTCCATTCTTACTTTCCTTTCCTTTCTTCCTTATTTATTGCAGGCAACGCCTCTAGTAGGGTACTCGACAATAGCAACCAGTCCAGCTGTGGCCACTGAGATGTTGGCATGCCTCAAAGGGGAGGAAAACCATGTGTCCCTCTTCAGCTGCAGATAGTATTTTGGGAGGGAGCCACTGCTCTGTGGACAATAATTTGGGCATGGATTTGCTTTACTGGGTTCTACTTTCATGTCGCTAATCTAATGTGTGACCTAATCGAGCCACTTAACAGTTGTGCCTCAGTCTCTCAACAGAACAGGAAGGTTTTCTTGGGAGAGTTGGGTAATGCTAATAATGTAATGGGTTTGAAAGATTTCATTTTGGAAAAAATGCACACACAAAATAATCAAATAGTTATATTTGCAAAAAGATGTATGGCTATTGATTTAGCATTGGAAGTCAGAGTACCTGGAAAACAGTAATAGTGACTACATAGTCCTTATGCTATAGAGTTATTTTCTCTGCCTTTTGAGAGTTTTGGAAGTCTGTTTGCTCTTTTGCTTCCCCTGGGTTGTTTAGGGGCCTGAAAAAAAAAAACAATCTACTGGTTCTTTTACTGAGAACCAGTGAATAAATCCATTTATTTTCCAAATCTTTATGGAGTGCACACTCTGAGTGAACCACAGAATAGTTTCTGTTGGGGCTGGAGAAACTCAGAGACACTGGATTCCCTGCTTCTAAATAGAGCCTCTACATCTAGTCAGTAGTGACGTTTTCATCCTTGACAGCCATCTCAGTCTCCTTGGGCTGCTAAGTCTCAAACTGGAGTGAAGTCTCTAAGAAGTGGCTCCTTCTGGTGCTAGAATCTTGACAGTCCCTTCTCAAATCTTCAAAACTTAACAGTGTTTCTGGGAACTCTGGACACGTTCAGCTCTCACTCCACTGTCAAGCAAGGCTCTGAATGTGCCAGGTAGAGTTCTCTGAAGGGATAGAGGGGTGAGGATGGAGAGAATTGGATAACCCTCTATGTCTTCCCCAATTCTGAGCAACCAGGTGCAGTGTCCATCATAGTAATATAATTGACTTCAGGGTCAGGCATCTAAAGCACATGGCATGAAAGAAGGAAGTTTCATGGTGGAAATTATCTGTCTTCTACTGACAAATGTCCAGTTAGATGACAGGGGTGAAAACATTTTCTTTCTCTTGCCCCAACCCCATCATTCCTGTAATTGTTGGTGCTATGGCCATAAGTTCAGGGGAAAGAAGCCCCAGTGTAATGACTTGGCACTCCTGTAGAACTCACAGGGGATGCCAGGGAGCTGAAAACCTAGGCTAAGCCTGTTTTTTCTCCTCCTGGTATGAATTCCACCCTGTACTGTTATCAGACATTTTTCCGGACTTTCTGTGCCATGACCTACAAGTCATGTCAGGTACTACTTTGCGGGAAGCCCTGACATGGTTTCTGATGTGAAGGAATCTTACAAAGATTGAGAAAACATTTGGTTTGCCTCCAGTAACTGGGTTTAGAGGAAACAATGTCAATCCCTTTCCTGTTTGCCCACGGATTTTGAAATGCTTTTCCCGGAGTGTGAAAGGCATGTTTCACTGTGACCTTAACCAAAGTTAACTGTATGCTGACTACTTCAGAGGGTGGTACTGATGTTCAAGGCTATCACAGTCCCAACATTTCTGGTTGCAAAATCCCCCAGCTCTTCTGCCAAGTGTAAGACTCGAATATAAAAACACACAGAGGACAGGAGAAGGAGAGAAGGAGGGAGGGGCAGAGGGAGACAGAAAGAGGGGAGAGAGGAGAGGGGAGAGATGGATGTCTTCATCAGAGATCTTTATCAATCCTCATGGCTTTCATCTCTCTGATGATGGAGAGCTCTGTTCAGTTGTCAGCCTCCAGTGATGTCACAATAGTTATTGATTAACTTTGAACTCTTTGGCCTTTGGGGAACCTGGTACACATTCTGCCTAAAAGTTGTGCGTTTAACATTTTACAAGAAGAGAAAAGTGACATTGTTTTTCCCAACAGTACTTAATTTATAAAACAGGTGATTGTCAGCAAGGAAATGCTCAGTGTTTAATTTTGGAGATTTCATCCAACCCTGATGAAGATTAAGCGATGAAAGCCACCAGGCTAGTCGCAATGCCTCATTTAAAAAAGCAAAATACAGATACAAGTAAAACTTCAAGTCCCCAATTCGGAACTTTCGAAAATCATTGTTCCTCACTGATTTTTCCACTATGATCAAAATCACAGCAGTAGGGTCCACGGGAGTCAGAAATAAGAGCCGATGTCATCCCCATATAAATAACCAGGAGAACTGGATGATGCATGCAATGGAGGTGAATTATTCACAAGGGAGGAGTGTCTCTTTCTGTGTGAACAGATCTTTCCTCACCGTTGCCTGTGTGGGTTAAATGGTATGTTGCATGGAGAAGAGAGATACTGACATAATGTCCCACAGTGAACAGGTCACCTCATGCTCTTTACTTTGAGAAATAATCACCCATTCCTTTGCCGACATTTGCCTCTTTTTATATTAATCTCAGTTGCGTTGAACAATTTCTTCTCTCTGTGCAACATAAGGCTCTTCTTTGTATTCATTTGGTTGACCTAGAGCTTGAGGGCATCCAGTTTTTCAAATACAGATCTGAGAATATCTGGAGTGATTTATGCACAAAGCTGTGGCGCTGGCCAAAGAGAACCGAAGTCCACTGAGCTAAATTCAAACTTTGTTCGGAGGGAAAGATGTGATTTTTGCTGCCATCTAAACTTACACCATGGTAAGGAGAGAATGAGATGTCCCATATGTGCTTTAGGTTTTGAGTGGACTTTACTAACTGCATTGCCTTACCCGTCAAAATGCTTAAAGGATGGTTCTCCAAAGGCAAACACATGTGGAATGAAGTCTTACCACTGTAATTTTTTTTTAAATGTGTGGTAATCTTGATCCTGGAACAAAGATGGACGGAAGCACGGACTGTTCTAATTCAGTTCCCTTATTAAGGGATTTCACATAATCAAAAGTGAAATTAACCCCTGGTGGCATTTCAGATAGTAAAACTGATTTTAGGCTCTTTGGAATTCCATTTCCTTTTAATATTTAAGTCATCAAAATTGTATTCAAATTTCTTCTTAAATTAAATTAATTCTCCTATGGTTTAAAATAGAAGACTATATTACAACTTAAACAAGAAAGACTCTTCAGGTCCAGTTTTGCTATTCAACAAGTATTTAATGAGTTCATATCCCCATCTTCTCTTTTTTTGTATATTTCATTGTGATCTTACAATGTGAGTCCTAAAGTTTGATATGCATTCCCAACCCTCCCCACCACCCACACACAGAGGAGGAAGGGAAAATAGGGTGTGTTGGGTCCAGGAACACTAACTTTTCTTTTTCTTTTTGTCCACTAGTAAACCTCGAATGACTAGGCATAAGGGAATATGATGGTTAGTCTTGGTTGTTACCTCGGCTTATCTGGGAAATAGCAACCACAGTTGAACTACTTTCATCAGATTGGCTTTTGGACCTGTTGGTGGGACATTTTCTTGACAGTTCATTGATGATGTAGGAGGGCTTAGTCCACAGTACCGATGCCATCCTTGAACAGAGGACACTGTACTGCCAAAGCCTTGACCCTCTATGTAACCCAGTAAGCAGTGTTCCTCTGTGCTCTCTGCCTCAGTTTCTGCCTCTAGGTTCCTGGCTTGAACTCCTATAATAAAACCTTTCATCCTTGCTTTTGGTCCTGGTATTTATCACAGCAACAGAAAGTAGAAAATAAAGCAATGTTTTCTACAAGACACTGAAACTTGTACCAAAGAAAGTATATACGTGAGGGGAAAAGAATTGGCTTTCAGTTGACTCTTCAGGAAGCTTAAAGAGTGCTAACCTCAAAGGGAAAGTTAGCCTTAAGTCTTTGAGATGATTGTTTCCAGAAAGGTGATGACAAACAAAATAAGTATAAATGTATATATATCATATATATATACACAAATATATGTACATATATATCATAAGATCATAAGTATGATCTTCCTTGCAAATCAAAAGATTTATTACTTACTAGTATTATTGCTAGTAGCCCGCATGCCATCTTCATTTAGGTACATGAAATTTAACATTTTATTAAATTTTTATAGTTGTGATATTAGTATTTAATTAAATATAAGTATATTTAATTAAACATTAATATTTGATGTTAGAATATTAAAATTTCAGTGTATAAAGTATTCAGTGTTTAGGTGCTAAAGAAATATGCACTAATTTTTTCCATCAGTTTAATATCTCTTCCTGTTTGATTTTAACACTAGGATTTTGATCATTTTCTTGCTCATTATTTCCTTTCATACTTTCTTTCAAATGTGCATTTTATTTGCTGTAAGCTTTGGGCTATGGGCTCATCAATGAACATTAATATGTCGGCAATATCTTTTATGAGTCTGTGAGACTAGAGAGCTATCAGATTCACTGGTTCTGTTCAGCCTTTGTTCGGGGTCTTCTGTTTATAGTCATATAGTAGTTTTCCTCTTCTGAATATTTCTTGGTTTTCTGTATTTATCTGTATTTGTGGTCTTTTATGGCCTTTGAGATAAATACAGACTCATGAGGTGAAGGAAGTGGCTCCATTATAGATGGTAAAAAACGGTAGAGGAGTTGGTTTTAACAAATCAGAGGACAGTAATGGAAAGTATCCCTCGTTAATATTTTTGCATGCTGTTCATTGTTATCCATGTGATCATCCATGTGCTACTATCTAATTAGAATACAGAATAGTCCATTGCTATGTAGTAGGGTTAAGTCTAGGCCTCTGGCTTGCTTTTTGCATCCTTTCTGTTAAAATTTTACTGCCATTGTGTTTTTACTAACTAGAAGAAGATATGTACCAAGAAAATGGAATGATTCAAGGTAAAAACATCTGCGTATCTGTATTTGAGAACCTATTGTCAACCATTACCTTTGGCACTATGGATATTAACATTCAGTTTCTTAATCTCTAAAATCAGTGAAGAAACCTTGCAATTAAAATGCAAACTTTTTTTTATTGTTGTCATATTTCTTTTTTTTTTATTAACTTGAGTATTTCTTATTTACATTTCGAATGTTGTTCCCTTTCCCAGTTTCCGGGCAAACAATCCCCCCTCCCCTTCTTTATGGGTGTTCCCCTCACCACCCTCCCCCCCATTGCCACCCTCCCCCCAACAATCACGTTCACTGGGGGTTCAGTCTTAGCAGGACCCAGGGCTTCCCCTTCCACTGGTGCTCTTACTAGGATATTCATTGCTACCTGTGAGGTCAGAGTCCAGGGTCAGTCCATGTATAGTCTTTAGGTAGTGGCTTAGTCCCTGGAAGCTCTGGTTGCTTGGCATTGTTGTACATATGGGGTCTCGAACCCCTTCAAGCTCTTCCAGTTCTTTCTCTGATTCCTTCAACGGGGGTCCTGTTCTCAGTTCAGTGGTTTGCTGCTGGCATTCGCCTCTGTATTTGCTGTATTCTGGCTGTGTCTCTCAGGAGAGATCTACATCCGGCTCCTGTCGGTCTGCACTTCTTTGCTTCATCCATCTTGTCTAATTGGGTGGCTGTATATGTATGGGCCACATGTGGGGCAGACTCTGAATGGGTGTTCCTTCTGTCTCTGTTTTAATCTTTGCCTCTCTATTCCCTGCCAAGGGTATTCTTGTTCCCCCTTTTAAAGAAGGAGTGAAGCATTCACGTTTTGATCATCCGTCTTGAGTTTCATGTGTTCTAGGCATCTAGGGTAATTCAAGCATTTGGGCTAATAGCCACTTATCAATGAGTGCATACCATGTGTGTTTTTCTGTGATTGGGTTACCTCACTCAGGATGATATTTTCCAGTTCCAACCATTTGTCTATGAATTTCATAAAGTCATTGTTTTTGATAGCTGAGTAATATTCCATTGTGTAGATGTACCACATTTTCTGTATCCATTCCTCTTTTGAAGGGCATCTGGGTTCTTTCCAGCTTCTGGCTATTATAAATAAGGCTGCTATGAACATAGTGGAGCACGTGTCTTTTTTTATATGTTGGGGCATCTTGTGGGAATATGCCCAAGAGAGGTATAGCTGGATCCTCAGGTAGTTCAATGTCCAATTTTCTGAGGATTCTCCAGACTGATTTCCAGAATGGTTGTACCAGTTTGCAATCCCACCAACAATGGAGGAGTGTTCCTCTTCCTCCACATCCTCGCCAGCATCTGCTGTCACCTGAGTTTTTGATCTTAGCCATTCTCACTGGTGTGAGGTGAAATCTCAGGGTTGTTTTGATTTGCATTTCCCTTATGACTAAAGATGTTGAACATTTCTTTAGGTGTTTCTCAGCCATTCGGCATTCCTCAGCTGTGAATTCTTTGTTTAGCTCTGAACCCCATTTTTTAATAGGGTTATTTGTCTCCCTGCGGTCTAACTTCTTGAGTTCTTTGTATATTTTGGATATAAGCCCTCTATCTGTTGTAGGCTTGGTAAAGATCTTTTCCCAATCTGTTGGTTGCCATTTTGTCCTAACCACAGTGTCCTTTGCCTTACAGAAGCTTTGCAGTTTTATGAGATCCCATTTGTCGATTCTTGATCTTAGAGCATAAGCCATTGGTGTTTTGTTCAGGAAATTTTTTCCAGTGCCCATGTGTTCAAGATGCTGCCCTAGTTTTTCTTCTATTAGTTTGAGTGTATCTGGTTTGATGTGGAGGTCCTTGATCCACTTGGACTTAAGCTTTGTACAGGGTGATAAGCATGGATTCGATCTGCATTCTTCTACATGTTGACCTCCAGTTGAACCAGCACCATTTGCTGAAAATGCTATCTTTTTTCCATTTGATGGTTTTGGCTCCTTTGTCAAAAATCAAGTGCCCATAGGTGTGTGGGTTCATTTCTGGATCTTCAATCCTGTTCCATTGGTCTATCTGTCTATCTCTGTACCAATACCATGCAGTTTTTATCACTATTGCTCTGTAATATTGCTTGAGTTCAGGGATAGTGATTCCCCCTGAAGTCCTTTTATTGTTGAGGATAGTTTTAGCTATCCTGGGTTTTTTGTTATTCCAGATGAATTTGCAAATTGTTCTGTCTAACTCTTTGAAGAATTGGATTGGTATTTTGATGAGGATTGCATTGAATCTGTAGATTGCTTTTGGTAAAATGGCCATTTTTACTATATTAGTCCTGCCAATCCATGAGCATGGGACATCTTTCCATCTTCTGATGTCTTCTTCAATTTCTTTCTTCAGAATCTTGAAGTTCTTATTGTACAGATCTTTTACTTGCTTGGTTAAAGTCACACCGAGGTACTTTATATTGTTTGGGTGTATTATGAAGGGTGTTGTGAGTTTGTGTAGCAGTTAGGCATTGCAGCCTCTTGACAATAGTATCAATTTGTAAATGCAAATACATATTGCAAGAACATGGTCTATGTGTGTTTGTGTGTGTGTGTGTGTGTGTGTGTGTGTGTGTGTGTGCCCAAAGTAGGCAAACCTGATTGTGACCCCCCACCAAGCACTGAGATTATGCCCCCCTTCATCTCCTTTTCTTTTGTTCTGCATTGCCCATGTCTAGTATAGATTAGTTCAGTTCAACACCACTGACTACAGAAGCTATCATGTTGCTGGCCCTTCTAAAGAAGGCACACTACACACACTGGATGCTTCGATTTAGATTCTCTGTGGATGTCATTTTCCCTGCTCATGAAGTGGCAGTGGTGGAATTCTGTCTTCCCGTTTCTAGTACAATGTCCACATCCACTATGCTACATTGCATCTATACCTTATGGTGGAGTGTTTCATATGCACACCCCTCTCGTCCTAAGCATTATCTTATAGCTGCTATCCTGGTGAAATGGCATGGATCCCATGATTTGCACTTCAAATTTGAGGGAATGAAAGATGATATCAAAACCTCTTTCCCTAAAAGCACCCCTAGATATGTAAGATGATTCCTTTCCCTTGACCACAGAGAGGACTTTGTGACAATTTGTCCCTATTATACATGAAATTGCCATCCTGGGCATGTGTTTACCATGACCATTTCCACTTTGGAGTTCTGAACTGGCCAAGTAGCTGTATGAAAACGTGCTTCCATGATGTCTGTGTTGCCTTCTCCTTTGTTGTTTATGTGGTCAAATACCATATGAGTATGTCTTGGGGAGTCTGGGGGGAATCATGCAGGCATCTATGTTGTATGGATGAGTTAAGGACAAAAGTACACAAAGTACCTTGTCACATAGCCTATTAACTTTTCCTTGAGCTCCTAATGCAGCCAGTTCCTTGTTAATTAATATTCTATTGAAATATCTGGTCTCCCCAGGAGTCTTTCCTTGTCTGACTACCTGAAATAGTCTTCTGCCATAAATGCTCCTTACCTCCTCACATTATTTCTTTTTGTACCATACAGGGCTTTAAAATCAATGCTATAATCTATTTATATAACCACACTGTCTGATCTCCACTAGAACAAAAACTGCCCGAGGGCAGTAAGTTTTTTGTTTGCTGACATTACATCCCATCTAACACAGTACCTGCCACCCAGTAGGCGCGCAAGTAGATATTTCAGAGGGCGATTGGACAAAGGGAAGGCTTTGAAAATAGGAAATGCCTTCTCCTGCTTTAATCTGATGTAACCAGTTGTTTTACTTTCCTCCCTAAGCAGAAGAGAGGAAGGGGGAAACACATTCAATATAGAGAGTGTAAGCAATAGTGGAGTAGGCTAAAGGTGTGGATGTGTGAACTGAATTCCTAACAATAATGCTGTGAATTTTTCCATTAAACCCAATGGAGCAAAACTGAATTGCATCATACATTTCTAAAACGTTGGCTCTCAGAAAAGGCCAATGAAATACACAGTTTTATGGTAGAGTCAACTTTTTAATTGTGGTTATATTGTCTCTATTGTACTATTTCAACAGTACATTCAGTATTTATTATTTTTATTTTACGTGTATGCGTGTTATGCTTGGATGTTTATCTGTGTAGCATGTGAGTGCCTGGGACCCAGAGAGGCCAAAGAGGGCATAATATCTCCTATGGCCAGATGGGTATGAGCCACCATGTGGGTATTGGAAATTGAACCTGGGTTCTCTAAAGGAACAGGCATTATTCTAAACCCCTGGGCCATCTCTTCAGTTCTATATGCAATATTTATTTCACAACTTCCTTCTAAATGATCTTTAAAATATCCCATGTATTCCTGACCAGATACATTTTTATATAAGCACATCAGCATTAGCAGTTAAGTTATTTGATAAGTTTGAAATGCCTGTTCTGAGCAGATCAAGTGAAAATTCTCCATTAAATAAGCCATAGCACTTTATTTGCCTACAAGTTGCTCTCTGAAACAAAGAAGCTGCGAACAATTTTTTACTTTCTTTAAAAAGAAAGACAACATTATTTCAGTATTTAATGACTCACTTGTAATTTACTCAAAAGGAAAAAATATTGCAGAATGGAATACCCTTTTTTCTTGATACATTCTTTTACAAAATTTCTTCATTCTTTTTCAATTGGTAATTCTGATTACTTTCTTTTGTCTTCATTACTTTCTTTTCCTGTCTTTCCTTCCATTTATTTATTTATTTATTTATTTATTTATTTATTTATTTATTTATTTATTTATTTAGAGGCAGGGCCTCACTCTGTACTCCTGATTGGCCTGGAACTCTCTCTGTAGCCCAGGCTGACCCCAAACTCATAGAGATTACCTGCTTCTGCGTCTTGAGTGTTGGTATTGAAAATGTATATCATTGTATCAGTGTAATTTCCATTTTGTGAGCAGAGTTTCAGAATATTTATGAGACATTTGGTTTCGGTTGCTGTGTTGGTACCAAGGTATCTTCCTCAGGCATTCTTTGTCATAGAAAACACACAGCTGCACGCATGTACGTGCACACACCCTCTTTTCCCTTCTAATCAAGCCAGCTCTATCCATTTTGTTTTCAAAGTCAGAGAAGGGAAAAGGGAGGGCAGAGGACAAACACCTTTATGCTTTCTTCCCTTATTTCCCTGGTGTTAACCCAAAAGGGCACAAAGCATGGAATCCTATTGATTCTCTGGGAACTGCTTCAGTCAGGGAAATCACTAGAGGTGCGAGTCTGCTTACTGACCATTTCTCTAAATGCCTCTTTTGCATCTTTATGGAATGACTAAAAATCGCTTCCAGCTGGCACCTCCACCTCCATTTTCTGTCCCTTCAAACAAAATGTTTTTCTTGTAAAATAGAGACTAGGGCTATGTGGACTAGGAGGAATTGGACCAGGAGGCATGTTCGCCTCTCTCCATGTTGTACTCAGAGATCCTACAAGGTGTCCTATGGCAACTGTAATAAACAACTCATAAACTCCATTGTATGTGCCACCATATGCACAGGTTTTACAGCGTCTTCACTTGTATGTGCAGTTTTCATTTCCGATTTCACTATGCAGATTTCCATATTTATCTGTATAAACACACAGTAAAATCTCTCCTTGCCATTCCTGTAGATGTTGCATAGAAAGCCATTCAGAGAGCTGAGCAAAGCTGCATCTACCCAAGCATTATTGAGCGCAGCTCTTAGCTATGCTTTCCATACTAACAATACCTTGTCAATCTTTACATCATATCCGGAAGGATGACTTCACAGTTCAGTCTTAGGTGGCTTTGGTTGTCATGTCACTGTCTCATCACAATGAAGTACTTGACATAGCTATGAGGAATGAGGAAAAGCTAACTGATTTAGAAATATTTAGTCCCTGTGCTTCACTTTTTAGTCTTTTACATTTAAACAGCTAATTCATTTACAATTGGTCCTGGCGTTAGAGGAACCTTCCACGTTATCTGTTCTTTGCTGTTCAGGCACACTTATTTACTAAGTGGTCTGCTTTTCCCCTGTCATTTAGTATGGCACCTTTAGTTTGTGCTCTCTTATAGATTGGAGGTCAGTTTCTTTCCTTTCTGTTTTATCCATTGCGGTACCTGGTTTAGTCATTAGCTACACTCCATTTTATTACCTAAAGACTTATATCCTGCTCACCATAGGAAATGTTTTGAAGTTGCTACTGTCATTTGTTTCCCATTTGCATTTAAGCAATGGCTTACAAAATATTTTCTCTCTATAAAACATTTGACTCCTGCTGGTGATAAACTACCCCACGCAGAGGGCCAGTAAGTTGGCAGATTTTTGAACTTAAGACAAAAATCTAACTGTGCTTCTGGGGTAGACATCACACAATCGTCAGTTAATGTGCTTTTGCTTGTCAAGTAGGAGCAGAAGATGGAGATTTCCTAGGAAGTAAAAGTCCAGTGTCCACTCAGCCTACAGAGGAGAGGGAGACAAGGTTTGAGTGAGGGTGGAGATGTCCCGAATCAACTGCACTATGTAATGTGACTGAAATGAAATGTGTGGAGAGAAAGGGCGTTATTCTCTTCTGGGTTGTGTAGAGCTGGATGAAAATAAGAGTTTTCTGTTTGCAGTAAGGTTCCTAGCAAGAGATAAAAATGTATATAGTGTAATACCTCTGAGTTCTCCTTATAAAATTTGAGGATAACTATCAAGGGATGGACATATATAGTGGATGGATAGATGGATGAATGGATGGATGGATGGATGGATGATGGATGGATGGATGGATGGATGGATGGATGGGTAGATAATAGTTGAGTATGGGCTTTTTAATCACAGAAAATTTGTGATCTAAGAGGTTCTTTTCTTCTTCTCTGGGTAAAGGCTCATGCCCAATAGAGCAGCAAGGCAAATTACATGGTATTTGATGCTGTATGCACACACATTCCCCAATGGGCCTCTTTTTGAATACAGCAGCCCTGTGGTCAGGCAGACTGACTTATAGTCAAACACGGATGTCAAGCTTCTGTGTCATCATCTAAGTTAGTCTGACATGTAACTAACATTTTCGTTTCATAAATTTCCAGGAGAGATGCTATTTTTAAAGTGTTTCATACTATTTTAGTACTACAGTTCATCTAGGAAAATGGCCACCATTTGGTTTTCTCTCTCCCACAACTGCATCTGTCTTCCTGTATACACATGGTGGGGCGGGGATGGTGGGGTGGTGGGAATATGCATGTATTTACAAGGGGTAACACTATCTGTCTCACCCCAGTATAGACTTCCCTAATTTCTAGTAATGCTTAGTGACTAGCAAGTATATGACATGCTTTGATATTTGAACATAAACCTTGGCCCTTTGGAATTGATGAAGGTTCTACTTTTGAAAGAAGTTTTACTTAAATGGATCCAAAGCCTTCTTTGGACCAGCATTAATGAACCCGTTTACCCTTGTTGGACTAGGATACACGAATCGTACTTTTATATTTAGTTTGCAAATATAAGTTGCACAGGCAAACTTGTCATAAATGTGCCTGTATTGGGCATCCTGTGTAGAAATAATTATAATTTTATGAATCTAAGAATAATAAAATACTTGGTAAATTTCTCTGACAAGAATGTCTTTCAAAAATCCACATCCTTCTCACTTATCCTCATATTCCCAGAATAGCACCTGCCACTTAATATTTATTGAGTGAATAACCAAGAGGGCTTCATTCCTTAGAAAAATGGTTTAGAACCAAGAAGTGAAATATTTCATGTAAATAGGTAATGTCCATTTTGGCTTCTTCATTTTGATTGAGAAAGGCACCTTTGTGTCCCTTCTCAATTCTTCAGTCAAGTAGGAGAGAGATTTTGAATCTTTGTGTGGGCAGATAAGAGATTATAGCCCTGAGCTATATGATGTCCTTATTCCAATTTTGACTTTGTGAAAAACAAAGATAAATGGCTAGATAGGAAATTTCAAAATATTGTGACAAAGTTAGCTGTCAAAGGAGCATTCCTCCGCAAGTTGAAGAATGACATCAAGGCTAATCCTGCATTTGAGATGCCCCCGCCTTTTTTCTCTTTTGCCGTAATAATAACCTGTTTTTAAAAATATCCTTGTAGGATAGTTCTGCCACAAAATTACAAATGCTGTGTTAAACTCATGGTTGAAGCAAAGGTCATGGTTAAATGTTAGGGCTTTTCTGGAATGTGGTAGATTTGAAGTTGAGAGCTGGCAGGGTGCCCATAGCTCAAGAAACTGATTCTGTGGTCTGTGCCAGAGATAAGAGTAGGGCATACATTTTTCGATTCACCTAGTAGTGTTCCTCCACCATCCTGTGTTTTTAAAGATCCATGTGGGCCTAGCCAGCTGCGGTGGTGTACATCTGCAGTCCCGGCTTTTAGGTAGCAAAGGCAAGACTGCTTCAAGTTCAACACTGCCCCTGGCGAGTTTCAGGCTGGCCAGAGCTGCACAGTGACATGTTGCCTCAAAAAGACAAATGAACAAACAAACAAACCCCCCCTTAAAAAAAACTGATGTCAAAATACTTAAGAATATGTTCACAGTAGAGGGAAGAGGCACGTGGGTCAAGACCAGTCTGTTTTGTTTATGACAATTTACTTCAACACCACTGCAGCATTCTGGTATGCTTAGCTGTACTACTACAAGAGCTGAATGAAATGATATATCAGGTATGAACCCACAAAGCCTGAAATATTTAGTATTGAACCTCCATGTATAAAGCTTGCCAACTTTTACTACGAACAGAAATATACCCTAAAAATTATCATGGTCACTTTAGAATAAATTATGAGTGACCTGGTTTTATTAAAAAAAAGAAAAGAAAAAGAAAGAAAAACTGGCTTGGTGTTGAGATAAATTATTGGTCTATAAAAGACTAAAATGTCTGCTTGTATTGAAATAAAAGAGAACTGGCTTTCCAGAGAGTCACATGGACTTGGAGATTGTAATTGTCACGATAAAGTTTGACTCACTCAGCATTGACAGGAAACTGGAAATGCTGTAGCCTGCCATTTCTGTTATGTGAACTGTGACGGGGGCCAAGCACTCACCAGATGTCTCTCTTCTTGGCAGGTGGAGTGGATCCAACAGCAAGTGGTGAAAAAACGAACCAAGAGAGATTATGACCTCAGTCGTGCCCAGTCGACTTACTTCAATGATCCTAAGTGGCCAAGTATGTGGTACATGGTAAGTTCACAGGGGAAGGCTGGCTATGGTCATGTTGTCCAGTTCTGTGGTGTATGAAGACCTATTTGCAATCGTGTTCACTTCTGCTGAACTCTGTGCCTTGAGTTCATGATGACACTAGGACTTGCACATCACTGAAACTACTCTGCTGGCAAGTGTCACTTGACTTGTCACCTAACCTGCATCAGGAAGTGTTTGACCCATTCAAGGAAGCCAGTTTAAGGGTCAGTAAAGGAAACTCGCTGAACTCATTGGGTTAAGCAAGGTGCTAGTACACTTGACCTTGCCTCCCTGGGACATATACCTCTCTAGTCTTAGAGTTTCTGCTACATGATTGCTGAAACATGGCTTCTAAGACATTACTCATTCTCTATCATGAATCCATATGTCACCAGATTGCTCTGTAAGCTGTAAAAAGCCCTCTTTTTTTCTTGTTGCTGTTTCTCTTTCTTGAAAATTTTTATTGCTGAGTGTTGCCAGGGTGTTTTCCACTGCACTACGTTTTACAATCTCTGTCTCGTCTCCACATGTCTCCAACTGATGAAAAGACACACAGCCACAGAATTTTTGCATGCTTTTCATATATTTTCCTGGATCCTGGCCTCTTATTCCTGCTGGCTGTCGAGCTCTTTGCTCTTCTGCCCTCTGGGTCAGTACTCTGTACCACAGATGTTATACCCAGGACTGACTTCTCTAGAAGCTCGCCCCATTTTCTTTTCTGGCATCAAGTTTTTGGGCTCCCATGTCTTGGACCCTTCTCTCCTGTTACTCATGTCAGCCATTCCTCTATTGCTGTCCTAAAACATCATGATGAAAAGTATCCTATGGGAGAAAGTGTATTTCAGGTTACAGTTCTATGGGGAAAGCCTATAATGACAGAGGGGCTTGGCATCAAGCATTGCAACAGGTGCAAAAAGCACAGAGATCATGTATCAGTCTCAAATGGGAAGCAGAGGCTGAATTGGAAGCAGAATGAGACTAAGCTTTCAGAGGTCATTCCCAGTGGCACACACGTTCCAGCAAGGCTGCACTTCCTAAAGGTTCCATAACCTCCCCTTAAACAGCACCCACAACTGGGACCTAGTGTTCAAATACGCGAGCCTCTGGGGACTATCCATCATTCAAATCACCACAATGGTGGCTCCCTTTGCCAGCCATTTTGCATTCTGGTCATTAATGTTGTTGATAAATTTGTTCTGTTGCATTGAGGTTCGCTAAGGAAAGGCTCTACACTCGAATCTGCGTTTGTGTCCCTGTAAAAACGCATGCAGTGGAAGTGCCGGAGACTTGTGCTTATTTGGAGGTGGAGAAGGAATGTGGCTGGTATGGCTCACAACTCTCATTTCCCTGGACTGATCTAGAGACGGAAGGCTGTAGAAACATTTAGAATCCCAGCAAAATCTTACATGAGAGCTCTGTTATGTTTAAAGAGAAAGAAAGAAGCCCTGATGTGAACTTCAAAGGGATTGGGAACCAAGTAGTGGTTTTACTAGGGTCATCTGAGGGGACAGAGACACATGGCAACGTGCTAGCTCTGAGACAGAGAAGGAATGAACAACAAAAGGGGGACATCAGAATTAGTGTCAGCGGGAGCTAAGGGGCTATGTCTGACCAGGCAACACTGGAGTGAATTTACAAACTTTACAAACAATATGGAAAACGAAAGTGCCTCCATAGGACAGTGTTTATAAAGTCTGGTGAGGGACCATCCTTGCCTTGTGTCACAGTTCTCCTGGGGAAGACTCACTGCCGCCTTTGCATGCTGCTGGGTAAGAGTAGGCCACCACGCTTCCCTCTTCCTTTCACTGTATGAGTGAGACAGAATGGGCACCGGAAGGGACAAGAGCTACCACTTCACCGTCAGAGACCTCCTGCCTTTTTTGTTGTCGTTGATACTTTTGGTTTTATTTTACATTACTAACGTTGTCTCTCTATCTCTGTCTCCCTCTTCCTTCTGACTGTGTGTATGTGTGTGTGTGTGTGTGTGTGTGTGTGTGTGTGTGCGCGCGCGTGTGCGTGTGTGTACACTCAACCATGTGGATGTCAAAGACGACTCATGGGAGTCAGATTGTTTTCTTTTGTCATGTGGGTCTGGAGATGCAACTTGGGTTGGGCTGTCCGGCTTCACAACAAGTACCTTTACATTATAAGACATCTTCACTGGCCAGTGGCCTCTCTTTTGACCAAGGCCTACTTCCTGATTGAAGGCTGCCATTCCTTTTCCCCCCAAAGCACCCTGTTTTCCACTGGATTTTTCTCAGTCTCACATGAGAAAGGTTGAGAGGTTTGCAGGGGTGCTTTAAAGTGCACACACTTGGTGATGATTGCACTAGGTCACACTTGCTTAATGCTTGCTGTGTTCTAAGCAATGGACCAAGCGCTTTATGAGCATTTTTCTGATTTTGTATAAACATCTGTAATAACATGATCCACACTGAATCTGAGGCTCAGATCGAAGCTCACTCAGCCTGGTAGAGCTGAGATGCCACACTGGCAAGCTGATGCATAGCCTATCAATGAGCAGAGAATCCTACCCCGCCTATGTGCTAAATCCTGAGAGAGATGCTAATCCTGCCCCTCATGAACTTCTAATATCTTCAGAGAGTAATGGCAGAAAAAAAAAAAAAAACAAGACGGAGCCTCAAGCATCATTCAAGATAAACATAGTGCTAAATACTTCATAGATTCTTATTAAGATACTGTTGTTCTCATAAAGAAAAGAACAGGAGGCAGATTGCAGACCTAAGATTATCTTTCAGGCATATTGTGACCGAATGAGAGGCAGGAACTTTAAATCTGTAAAACTACTCAACCACCTATGGCTTCCCTCAGTATGCTTATGTTTGAGTCCCATAAACTCTCCTTGACTTCACTGACACTGCCTCACTCACCCATGTGAATCATTTATTGCTTCATGCCAGGACCCCTAGTACTGTCTTCACAGCAACTATTATCTCATTGGTTCTGCTGGTTAAAAATCTAAACAGAACTGAATAGAAGTGGCCATGTTGTCTTCTACAATGTCTGGGCTTTCAGATGAACGCCCAAAAGATTCTGCAGCAGAGGACAATTCTCCACAAGAGAAGACAATTCTGCTCTTAAAGTGTTTACTCAGGTTCCTGGTGGCAATTGATTCCTCTCCAGAATAACCTCACCAAAAACCTGATTGGGTGTCACTTGGTACTGTTTTAGCTTCCCCCAGGCAAGAAATCAAGTGGTTATGATTTTACATCTAACCCTGAAAACCTTAGAGAGTTTTCTCTTTCATTTCTCGGTGTTAAATTTCATTTCATTAGTGAGAAGAGTCAGCCCCAGCTCTGCGCTGTAGAGTACTGCCTCTCGGGTGTGCACAGTAGAAGAGGCAAGGCATGCTGCTGTACCTACAGAGATGACTGCCAAGGTTCAGTTAAAGCTTGTGCAAGAAGCATTGAGCAATGCCTGGTACCCGTGTTACATCAAAACTAGTGTGCTTTGGCTTCTCGATCACAAAATTAACCTAACTCAGCATAGATAATGTATTCATACATATGTGTCATCATACGTTGTTGTTTCCCTGCCAGAATCACTTTATTTGTTGCTTTAGTAAGTCTTTAAGAAAGTGAGAGACTGAAGGAGTGAATGGCCATTCAGAGCCTGCCCCACATGTGGCCCATACATATACAGCCACCAAACTAGATAAGATGGATGAAGCTAAGAAGTGCAAGCTGACAGGAACCGGATGTAGATCTCTCCTGAGAGACACAGCCAGAATATGTCAAATACAGAGGCGAATGCCAGCAGCAAACCACTGAACTGAGAACGGGACCCCCATTGAAGGAATCAGAGAAAGAACTGGAAGAGCTTGAAGGGGCTCAAGATTCCATATGTACAACAATGCCAACCAACCAGAGCTTCCAGGGACTAAGCCACTACCCAAAGACTATACATGGACGGACCCTGGGCTCCAAACTTATAGGTAGAAATGAATAGCCTAGTAGGGATACCAGTGGAAGGGGAAGCCCTTGGTCCTGCCAAAGCTGGGCCTCTGGTGTACAGGATTGTTGGGGGGGTGGTGATGGGGGGTGGATGGGGAGAGGAACACCCATATAGAAAGAGAGGGGGAAGAGTTAGGGGGATGATGGCCTGGAAACTGGGAAAGGAAATAGAATTTGAAATGTAAATAAGGAATACCCAATTTAATAAAAATGGAAGAAAAAAGAAAGAAAGTAAGAATCTATGTCCAGTGTGCAGTCTTCCTGTCACTCCTGATGGCGTATTAGAAGCCTAACTAAAGCACCTGTACATTTCTTTCTTCCATTTTCCAAGCTCCATTCCATGCCATAGTGTCTGCTGGCTACTTGGTGAGTCTCCATTGGCTCCTGCCTCCAGTTCAGTGGCCTGAACCCATTCTTGTCATTTCATATTGGTCACAAAAGAGTAGAGATAAAAGGCAGAATGCTTCTTTTAATTCACTTAAAAGCTTTGCCCAAGTCCTTTCCTGCCTTGGAAATGCTGTACAGAACCATTCTGTCTAGCTTTGTGTCTTAGCCCTCTTGTATCTAGAAGCATGAGTTTGGAGAGTTTGTGGTGGATATAGTGGTTGTAAAATTTCTCCCCTGCCTTAACAGGCCCTGTTCAGGTCCACGTTCAGGAATCAGAAGTGTCAGTACTAGAATTACCACTCTTTGCCTTTTGCATCAACTTCCGCCTTCCTTCTGGCTGGCATGACATACACTGGCTATGTAGATAAATACACACGACCTATCTCTCCTAAGAAGATCAGTAAAGCATCAGAGGACTTGATATGAACATAACAGAGCTTGAGGGCAAGTGGCTCTTCGGAATGCTAGAACTTCCGGGCAGTTGCTTACAGATGTGCAGCCACTGACCCTCAGGCAGGGGCTATAGTTTTGTTTGCAGCTCTGATTCTTTGAAAGTCCTGGCCCCACCACCAGGCAGCAATGCTCTCTGTTTCGGGATAGAGTGGACCTCAGGCAGTGAGGTGGTTCTAATGCGCATGTGTGGCAAATGCTGAATAAATACAAATTGTATAAATGAATGAGCAAACGCTATCACACGGTAGCAGAGAAAATAATTGCCTGCATTTAATGAATTCCCCATGTTACACCAAGTCTCTTGCTAACTCTCTCATGTAGTAGATTATCGCCAGTGTTCCAGCGACTTAGGCATTATTATCATTGGCACTTTATGGATGAGGATATTAAAACATGTAAGTGTTAAGTAACTTGCTGAAGGTCACCTCCAGAGCAGGGGTGGAATCCGTCTCTGCACCTGCAGCACTAGGGTTCCAGTTTCTCTCTGCATCTGTGGTTCATAAACCGTCAGACGGCGGAATGACCTGGAGGGTTTGAGCCTGATTACTGCCAATCTTCTCCTCCTACTACTCAGCATACAGTGGGACTGTGCATTCCTTATAAGTTCCCTATTGCGATGCTGTTGTCCAGGAGTCTCTGTGGAAAAACCGTCTGTGCAGCCTTACCTTGAACACGAGGCTGTAAGAGCATAGCTTGCTGAGTCTCCCAGTTATCAGGTGGAAGGCGAGGGCTTTGAAACTCCTTTGGGCATTTTAAAGCACACCTGATCAGCTTCCGTTTGCTTTTTCTGACAGCATTTTCAAATCGAGGAGAGCTAAGCAAGGGGTATTTTTCAATCGGTTAAATTTCAGGTTAAGGGAAAACATCTTTTCATATTATCCTTGCTTAATTATCCTCTCATGATTCTCCAGAGAGAAAACCTACCAGATAGAAAAGCCACAGAAATTCAGACCCATGTGAACTTATGTGGCTGATGCAGTGAACCATTTTAATAGCACCATGAAGCAAGTTTAGTTTGACCACCAAGACTGTAAGGTTAAGAAAACTCTTCAACAAACATCTGGGAACATCAATTACATAGATCAGAGAACTCAACAGCGTATTTGTTTTCACACACATTTCAAGCTTACAGAACTTGGCTGAAGTTCCCCATCATGATTAGAATCCCTTCATTCATTCAGGGACATTATTCGTGATGCATTGTGGGATTACCCTTTGGCACGATGTTTCTCTTTATGGGAAGGGTTATCTAGTTGACAGTTTTTGAAATCACCCTCAAACACATATCCCTACTGTAATTCAACAGGTGGGCTCTTGGTGGATATGAAGAAGACAATTTAGAAATGAAACTTGGGTGGAACTGTAGGTTTCCTGTAGTCATTTAAATATTAATAACCAGAGGAAATTGACAAGGCACTAGGTAGCATTTTTGCATAATAATCAAGAGCCAGTAATGTGAATCTCATAGTAAATAACTTTTAAAACATGCTCTTTCTGACCCAAGAAAGGCAAATTTAACTCTAAGAAGTAGAGAGCCAGGGAAGGAAAGGGTCAGTCCACGTATATGACGTTAGAGTTGCATAAGAGAAGACAGTTCCGCATTCTGAGGCAGAAAACCCTGACTGTAGCAAGGATGACACATTGGAAGTTCCAAGAAGCTAAAAGGAAGGATGTGGAGTGTTTCTGCCACAGATAAATGGTAACTGTTTGAAGACATGGTGGAATACCATGTGCTTGCCCATACATCGTTTAAGTTTTGATGTGGTAATTAAAAGTAAAACTTGGGGAAAGTAAGGAAAAAATAACCTGAAGATTTTGCTTTGTGGCTCTGACACTGGTGGTTGGGATCAGCCTCTGAGAACTTCCTGGGGTGAATGTCGGGTGGCATGTTTAGTATCTGTCCTTTGAAACCTGATAGTAACAAATGGATCATGTTTTTAATGTACTGCCTCAGATTTTATGAAAGCTCTCTGGGTGGCTTTTCCAGAATCATATTTGCCGATCAGCAGAGTGAAAATTAGCTGAGTTCTGTCGTGTGGAGGGCATATCTGCCAAAAACAATGAAATAGCTAACATAGTAATTGCGAAAAATGATTTGAAGCCACACAGTTCTTTCTCAGCCAACTGCATAGTGTTCCGTGCTCCAAGAGTTTGAGGCATGGCTGTTTCTGTGGTTGGCACACATTTTCCTACTGGTTTATACTGTCATTTGACTCTAATAAAATCTGGTGGGGTTTGAGGCATTATTACCCCAGCAGCTTGGACGTCATCCTTTTAAGGCACCTCATTTAGTTGTTTTAATTGAAAATGCAACATGGTGGAGATCTGCAACCATGTGGCATGTTCTCAGGCAAGCAAGAATCATTTGTGAAAGGTAGGTTACAGCTCAGCAGGAGTGCTGGTTGAGCCACTGACTTGAGATCTGGTGTCGCTGTACTAGTATATACCACTAAGTCTAGGACCTCTCAAAGCATGCTATCCTCTCTACACCAGCACACCCAGAAGGAAGTAACCTATGTTGATAGTTTCTTAAGTCAGTGCTTATTGAATCTATTCTAGTTCTCCATGTCATGATGTACTGAACACTGAGTCTGGGGAGAATGCATATTACTGAGAGGCCCATGTTTTGATCTCTAGCCAAGAGCTAACCCAGGAGCTTCTGCCTTCTGCCTTCCACATTATCGTAACATTATTACTTAAAACTTAATAGGAGGTCCCCAAGACCACCCACAAGTTCTGTATATTCCTAGGAGGGCTCACATGACTCATAGTGCAGTCACACTCACAGCCATGCTTAATGTCAGTGAAAGAACACCAAGCAAAATCAGCAGATGGAAAAGTCCCATGGGGGCAAAGTCCAGAAGAAACCTGGCTCAAGCTTCCAAGAGATTTCCCTTAGTGAAGTGCCAGGAAAGCACTTTATTCCAGCAGCCCTGAATGTGGTAAAACATGGGACATGGTGTCTTAAATCGTCACATTGCTTGTGGGAGTGGGTGGATCACACAGGGCCCTGTGCTTTCTGTGTTCCAAAGTCCCAGCACTCAGAAGGAAAGCAGGTGTTCAGACACACCCAATAGCCAAAGGCTTTAAGTACTGTGAGCAGTTCTTATCAGGGAACAGTAAGAACACTCTCAATATCCTAGGTCCCAGACGCCAGCCAGTGGCCAATCTTGCAGGATACTATTTAATGAACTCCCGTCTCAGACTCACTGTGTTAAACACTATTCTTCCTTAAACCAAGTGCATGACCACGCCCTCTGGATTCCTCATATACTTGTTCCTTATGAGCTGATAGAAGTGTCCGTGCCATCCTTAACTCATCTATTAAAGGCGCTCCAGATAGTCCAAACCATTCTGCCTTTCAGTCAGTGTCAGTTCTCCTTCCCCACTCCTTCTACTTTAATCTAAACTGCTACTGGCTCCTAATTAAGGGTCCTGCAATAGCTGTGGATCTGCCTCCCAAGCTCTATATTCTCTGTTCTGTGTCACAGTGAAGATTGATCACTAAAGTTCTAAATCAGCCAATGGATGTAAACACCTCCCCATTTATTCCCTTTGCTTTATTTAACATTCTGTGGCAATAAGAACCAAGTGCAGGCTCTTGTCTGTATGGCCTTTCACTGTCCTTTTGCAAGAAGACTTCATCTGAGCTGAGTTCCATCTCTGCAGAGATCCTCTGCTTGGATGCTGCTCCCACACCCATTGCTCCAGTTAATTCCAGCCTTGCTGACTTGCCCGCTTCTTGCAATAGCTGGATTTCTTATTGCTTAGACCAAATCACCATCCCTGTCTCTCTTGGTCTACATTAACACAATGAAAACATTGCAGATCTGTGTGAATAAGTACAGTTCCTCTCAGCAAAATTCCATGAAGTGAGGAGAAGAAAATCATTTTGAAATCCTTATTACCTTAGGCCACACCTCATAAGTGGCCCTATTAGGAAGGAAGGAAGGAAGGAAGGAAGGAAGGAAGGGAGGAAGGAAGGAAGGAAGGCAGGCAGGCAGGCAGACAGGTTGGCTCAACAAAGCATGAACAATTACATTGTTTGTACTGATGTTTTCATCGTACTGCATCTTTAATTTCTAGTAACTTCTCTAAACCTATAGTTTAAAAAAGTGGATATTTTTACAGTTTGTGTTTTTGAGTAAGTTATATCCTTATAATTTTATTTGAAAGCGTGTTTTGCTGTTTGTTTGTTTTTATCTGATTTTTGAATTTAAGGTTTTGTTTCTTAGGTTTGTACTATTTCGTCCTTGGACCTGGAAGAGTTTTTACTGTTCTTCCCTGCCTCTATTCACTGAAGATGCTGTAGCTTAGATCTGTGATCTACAGGGGAATCCACTCTGTTAATATCTTCATGTATCAACACCAACTATTCCAACAAGCACCATTCCTACCTACACACACCATTCCTTCACCTTGTTCTTCCTAGCAGTGAATGGCTTCACCAGAGTCATGTGGTTTCAGAATGTTTTTCTGTCTTCTCTTTCCTATCCATTATCTCTTTTCTCAAGTATACTAGTAATAATGGTCTGCTGTAGCATTTTGAAATTCTTAAAACCTTCTTGAAGAGGTTGAGTCTTCAAGATTCTTGAAGTTTGGATAAAGAATAGATAGGGATCAAACATAAGTAAGACCGAACTATCAAAATAGCAGCTCAACTCTTGCTTATGGAGTCAATGCAATAACACAAAGTAAGAATATTTATTTGTTATCATTACAAGGAAAAGCAAACCTGTGTCTCCAGAAGTGTCTATGTGCTCTAGATGGAAATCCTACTTGACACAGTGCCTGCTGAGTCTCACTTATTTGTGAATCCATCCATCTGTTAACTAATTTTTCCTTTTTCTCTAGACATTTGGCAAATACTTTTCCATAGCATTCAAGGAAGCAATATAAAACAAGATGGTCACAGTGCCCTAGGGAGTAGTTTTGTGGGATATGGGCTTAGAAAATTTTAGTCATTTTGCTTAATGTATGAAAGCTGGTCCATTGAAGGTACACAATGGAACCTTAATTGACATTTGTCAATCACCTGGAGATGATTATGTCCGTATGAATTTCATTGTCCCACATGATGAGTGTGCTGGGAGCAGGTAACGTAAGACTTTTAGGTGACTGTGGATAGCCAATGGAAGTGCTTTCTGAGGGGCCAAAAGTACTGACCCATTGAAGGTGAGGGGGTCACTTCTACCTGCATCCGTTTCTCTGCTAATGTGAATTACCACAGCTTTCTGTGAGCATTTTGAGAGGTCTCATTAATTTTGCACTAGTCATTTGTCTTGTCAGTTTTGCTGTCTAAGAGTGAAAAGTATCCAGGTAGCCCACCCCTGAGACCACTCTGCCATGGTGACAAACAAGTCTGTAAAGAGGGAAATAAAGACATTTTTAATCAAGTTTTTTCAAGACTTTTCTTTAATTAGTAACTTATTTTCTGTTGGAAAGCAGATAGGATTGACCCTTGAGCTTCCTTAATCTGTGTCATGTCTTGAACATGCTGATTAAACTTTTATCAGTCTCTCTGAATTCCTCATTTCTCAATCTGGTTTCACCTATGATTAGGGTCAGGTGCAGTGACCCAGGCCATTTGGGATTTATTGTGACCTGTCCGTGCTAGCAGCTTGTGCCATTAGCTCAATATACATCATATACATCTTTGTGCCAAAGTGAAGGGAGAATTGGTCACCCTGATTTCAACATAGTCATAGAACTAATCTTGGTTATTTCTAAAACAAAGTGCTGTCTAATTCTCCCTGTTGAAAATTCAAACTGTAAAATTCTGTGAGACAGGAATCTCTGTAATGCTGCTTTCCCTTGATTTTGTTGACAGTGAACTTGGCTAGGACATTAATGGAGGAAAGAAATCCAGTGACTTTCACAAAGAACGAAACACCAGCAAGGTTGTTTGGAGGAAGAGAAAGTAATAATTGCCTTCATGTCAGTCTGAATTATCAGTTTGTCCAGTAGAAGAAGTACTTGGTGGGCAACCCCTGCCTGCCCCTGGATTCGACTTTAGGGATGCTAGTCAAAATGGAGGGGCACAAGCTGAGGGAGCTGCCATGCAGCACACAAAGCAGACTGCAATGAGACAAGCAGAATGAAACTTCTAATTCCAGGAACAGGGCTTGATTACTTAATTGCATGGACCAGAATCAAAATTGGGTTTTGAATTCAGAGGTGCCATTTTTGATGGCAGACGATGTGGACAGAATAGAAAGTGCCTTTGCTGATTATTCTCTTCCTGATTAGGAAAAGGGAAGTCTGATGAAGCACCTTTCATCCTCTTTATGCTGAAGCAATGGTCAATTAGTCTGGATGGTGACTATTCAAATATTTGATGCCATATTAATGAAAAATTTTAAATATCACTCAGAAGAAATGTGGCTATTGTTTTACTCATAGACTCTTGGCTTCCTAGTGATATGAATTTCATCCTTATAGAAAAAACTACTAGTATAAAAATTCTCACCCAAGCACATAAAATTAGCATACGGGAAGCCCCGGAAAGGATATTATGTCTAAATTTTAGAATTGTGGTCTTAATGATCTCTCTGCATGACTCTGGAAGTTTAGTTAAATTTATGTCTTGAAAACTTGATTGAGAAATCATTCTTCTCTATCAGTGAGCTAAAAGAACTTCAGCTTGACTCTCAGTGGTAGCAAGGTTAGCCTAAATTTGTTTATAGCTTTTTTTCCGACATGGCATCTTGTTTTATTTGTTTTGCATGACTGGGAATTGAAGTTGGGGCCTTGTACCTGCTAAGCAACCCCCCTAGCACTAAGCCACATATCCAGGCTTCTCTTAGATTTTCAGTTTGTGATGAGCTCCCATAGAGTTGTTCAGGTTGGTTTTGAACTGACAGCGTACCAGGCAGGCTTTGAATTTGCAGTCTCCCATCAGCTTTCATTATAGCTAGGATTATAGACCTAGGTCAGCAGGCCCAGGGAAATGTTTCCAGTGCCCATTCCCAGTTTTCTCCTGAGCCCGTGCTTTGCATCACCAGCCCTTCTGTTTTGCATCCATGCATAGTACACAAGCATAGGCTGCAATGGACACTATACTCTTCCACAGTTGTTACTTCTTTTGAAACGGATCGAACTTTATGATGATAATGAAAAAGTGAACAAGCCTCCGAATTAGAATGATCCTGAATCCGAAACCAAGCTCTCCGTGTGTGCTCAGTCTCCACCTTGTACATTTTCACTAGCTAGAAATATACTTTACTCACATGACCCTTTCTGCAATGAGGTATTCTGTTGAAAAACACTTCCTTGGCCTTTATAGAAACTTAGGCCAGATGGTCTAAATTCTGGGGCGAGGGGACTCACATCTGATTCTTATTGTACATGCTTATACTAGAAACATAACAGAACATTCTGTAGAAAGTAGAAAGCAAAACCCAAAAGACAAATATAATGAATACCAATGGTCCCATTACCAACTTTGATAATAGCAACTCAAGGCCAATCTTTCTTTTATTACCCCTCTACTCCGATTACCTGAAAGCCAATATCATTCTTTGTTTTATTACGAAATGTCCTAGGATGTATTTCTGTAAGATAAGAAACATTGCCTTTTATAATAAAGCTACAGTACCATGTTCACAGAAAATTTCATAATCATCTTTTTACTATTCAAATGTGCAGTTTCTAGATTCCCTTACTCCCCACTCTTCCCTTTAGGTTTGACTCAGGCTCACAGAAGCTCAGTCATTGGTATTACCTTTAAATCTAGGGCATTCTTGAGCTTTTTCTCTGTTTTCTCTCTATAAAAAAATTGAGATGAACAATTTGGGTTATTTAAAGTTTTGTGATATGGTGAGATTTTTGTTGTTGTTTTTGTTGTTTTATTGGCTGTTTTATTTACTTTTCAAATGTTATCCCTTTACCCAGGTTCCCTGCCATAAGCCCCCTATTCCCTTTCCCTCCCCTTTGCCTCTATGAGAGTACTCCCCCCCCTGCCCACCTACTCCTGCCTCACCTCCCTAGCAATCCCCTACCTGGCCTCCACAGGCCCAGGGCTTCTCACATTGATATCCAAGGAGGCCCTCCTCTGCTACATATCCAGCTGGAGCCATGGGAACCTCCTGTGTACACTTTAGCTGGTGGTTTAGCTCCTGGGAGGATTGGGCGGTCTGGTTGATTGATATTTTTGTTCTTTCTGTGAGGTTGCAAACCCCTCAGCTCCTTCAGTCCTCGCTCTAACTTCTCCATTGGGGACCCCATACTCACTCTGACGTTTGGCTGTGAGCATTTGCATCTGTATTAGTCAGGCTGTGACAGAGCCTCTCAGGGGACAGGTATACCAGGCTCCTGTCCCCAAGTGCTTCTTGTCATCAACCGAGGACTGTGCCTATCCACTGGATATGGTCTCTACAGGTTCTACATCCCCTCTTTTGGGTATTTCAGCTAATATCCTCCATGTTGGGACCTGGGAATCTCTTTGGTTCCTGTAGTCTGGAACATTCTAGTAGCTACCCCCAGTTCCACGTCCCCCACTGCTATATACCTCCTTTCAAATTCCTGACCCTCTGTACTTCTCTCCCATCTCTTTGCCATTCTGATTGGTATGAGGTGGAATCTCAGGATTGTTTTGATTTGCATTTCCCTGATGACTAAGGATATTGAACATTTTTTTTAAGTGCTTCTCAGCCATTTGAGATTTCTCTATTGAGAATTCTCTGTTTAGCTCTGTACCCCATTTTTTAAATAGGGTTATTTGGTTTTCTGGAGTCTAACTTCTTGAGTTCTTTGTACATTTTAGATGTTAGTCGTTTGTCGCATGTAGTGATGGTAAAGATCTTTTCCCAGTCTGTGAGTTGTTGTTTTGTCCTATTGACAGTGTGCTCACCTTATAGAAGTCGTCTTCTCTCTCCATCTTCTCCTACCCCTCCTGATTCTCCTCCAACCCCAAGTCCAGGAATCCTAAACCCCACCTATTTCTATTCTGCCTAGCTATAACTATATGCATCTTTATTCACCAATCAGAAAAATGGGGTGGCGGCAAAGTCACATAGTGTCATTTGAATCTACATGTGGACTCTCTCATCTCTGAGGCAACCAGGCCTTGGTTGGGCAAACTTAGCATTAGAACACAGAGCAATAGACCAAACCTCAACATATATTCATTAAACACTTTCTTGACCTTCCCCCCAAAGCAATTGATGCTTTTTACCCATTAAAAAACTAATTCATGAGATGAGACATTTAAATTATTTTATTGAAGTTGTAAATCACCTACCTCTGCCTAGAGAGAACCCATTCAGTGGCCTTCCAAGTCCTATTGACATGAATCATGGAATTTTCACTCTCTTTTGTCTTGATATTTTTATTCATATTTTGTTTGTTTTAATCAGGGTATGTTTTCTCCTTCACTAGTGTAGTTCCTGCATGCCTGGAATGAAATATCAAAACCTCTTGTGACTTAAAAAAATTATTTATTCACTTTACATCCCGCTACAACCCAATCACCTTTCCTCCACCTCTCCCCCTTACCTTCTCTGAGAGAGTGGAGAAACCCCCTGGGTATCCCCAACCCTAGTACTTCAAGTTTCTTCAGGAATAAATACATCTTCTCCCACTGAGGCCAAACAAGGCAATCCAGGTAGAAGAACGTAACCCATGGATAGGTAACAGCTTTTGGGATAGCCCCCTCTGAAGTTGTTTAAGACTCACATGAAGACTAAGCTGCACATCTGCTATACATATGCAGGGTTGGGGCTTAAGTCCAGACTGTGTTTGCTTTTTGGTTGGTGGTTCAAACTCTCAGAATCCCATGGGCCCAGGTTAGTTAACTTTGTTGGACTTCCTGTCGAATTCCTATCCCCTTCAAGGCCAGTAATCTTTCCCCCAACACATCCATAGGAGATGCCAAGCTCCATCCACTGTTTGGCTGTGGATCTCTGTATCCCTCTAAGTCAGCTGCTGGGTGGAGCCTTTCAGAGGATAGCCTTGCTAGACTCCTATGTATATAAGCATAACAGAGTATCATTAATAGTGCCAGGGGCTGCTGTTTGCTCATGACCACGATGGGTCTCAAGTTGGGCCGATTATTGATTGACCCTTCCCTCAGTCTCTGCTCTCGCCCTGTTCCCTCATTTATTATAGACAGGATAAATTTTGGGTCAAAAGTTTTGTGGAGGAGGGTTGGTGTCCCTGTTGCTCTACTGGGGTTCCTGCCTTGTCTCAGGAGGTGGTCTCTTTACATTCCATCGTCCCAGTGCTATGAGTCACAACTAAGCTCACCCCCATTGATTCCTGGGCACCAAGTGGGCTCAGAGAATATGATCATGTATCAGGACGGTTGCTATTGGGATAGTTTTTAGGACTTTTCAACGAACAAGAAATACACCATAGGTGATACAGATTTTTCCTATTTGACACAAATTATGCCTCAATTTTACATCCACATCTCTTTCTCCCCATTCTTAAAATCCTATTCTTGGTGATGTTGGAGTTGATACTGGGGGGGTTATCTCACCAGATATAAACAATACTATCTTAGAATAGCAAAGACGGTGATTAAAGCAAGCAATTTATTTTTTCCTTTTACTGAAAATGGATTCTTTTCTCATGCAATATATCTTGGTTTAGTTTTACCTCCTTCCACTCCTCACAGTTTCTCCCCACCTCCCTTCCCCTCTGGATTCGCTCCCTTTCTATCTCTCACTAGAGAAGAACAGGCTTCCAAGAGACAACAACTAAAGTTGACAAAATAAAATAGAAGGAGGGGGAAGAGGAGAAGGAAGAGGAGGAGGAGGAGGAGGAGGAAGAGGAGGAGGAGGAGGAGGAGAAGGGGGAAGAAGAAGAAAAGGAAGAAGAAGAAGAAGAAGAAGAAGAAGAAGAAGAACAAGAACAAGAACAAGAACAAGAAGAACAAGAAGAAGAACAAGAACAAGAAGAACAAGAACAAGAAGAACAAGAAGAACAAGAACAAGAAGAACAAGAAGAACAAGAAGAACAAGAACAAGAACAACAAGAACAAGAACAACAAGAACAAGAAAAAGAAGAACAACAAGAACAAGAACAAAAAGAACAAGAACAAGAACAACAAGAACAAGAACAAGAACAACAAGAACAAGAACAAAAAGAACAAGAACAAGAAGAACAACAAGAAGAAACAACTATCACTGAAGTTGTATATTCAGCCCAGCAGGAGGAAATACAGTCAATCCTCTCAGGAAACGTTTTTCTTTTCTTTTCTTTTCAGGACAAGGAATAGAACCTAGGACCTCACACCTGCTAGGCAAGCTCTCTTCCATCAACCCAGGACTTCTCTGAAAACATTTAAAAATGGCTTTCATGAAGCCCAGGCATTTTCTCAGTATCAATCATTCCGTGTCTTTCAAAAGCAGCGTCACCCATTCCATGAGTTCAAATGTCCTACCATATTTTATGATCTCTGTGGGACCATTGGAGGTCAGAAAGCATTACAAAGACTTGCACTGCTCTAGCGTGTATTGGCAATATATTGAGGGCAGTGAAACCGTCTGTCCCAGTAACCTGATAACCTGGAAGTATACATCCTGTTTTGAAGGAATGAAATTAATGCTACTAGGCCTGTGCACAATAGCCTATAATCATGCTCCCTAGTGTGCTACTTTACAAGAGGGTGTGGTAAACTTGCCTTTCATTTTGTAAATGGAAGGATGAAGTAAAACAGGACAAGAAACATTGCCATTTGTAGAGTTTAGTCTAAGAAAGTGAAAGATTAAAGAGATCTGTAATGATCAGACCGGTCTATTCTGGAGCGCAAAAGGGAATGTGCAGCAGACAAATCGTTTGAACTGGGTGCGCACACTAATGAGCATTGAACTTGTTCTGTCCTCCCAGGACGGAGAACTAAGAGTTACTGCAGACTGTTCGATAAAGGCATTAATGTAATGTGTAGCAGGATAGAAAATGTAGGAAAGAAACAAATTGTAAAACCACAGGGAAAAAAAAGGTAAATTGGTAATGATTTTATTCATTCAACAATTAATTGAACTCCCAGCACTGCAGTGTGAGTCAGCCAGCTGGAGGCAAATAGGCAAACTTAAGTTTTGTCCCAGAGCTGACCATAGGCATACTGGGGACCAGCCAACTTTGTAAGCCTTTTGATGAAGCCATCTTTGATTTGATTACATGGCCCCCAAATTCTAGTGTTGGCGTAGGTGTGTGACATATTGAAGTCAAGAATGATGGTGGAGATTTCTTTGCAGCAAATGAACGACTTACACAAAGTTATTGCAAAGCATCCTTCTAGAATATTATATGCAATGATTGTTTTGAGACATGGTTTTGTGTCATTCTGCCTCGTACTAAACTCATTGTGTAGCTGAAGATGGCATCCAACTCAGTACCTTCCACCCTCCATCACCTCCCCAATGCTGGGATTGTATATAGGTGTAGAACACCATGCTCAGCTTACCTGTGAGGATGGCTAATAGAACTTCTGAAGTCAAGTCATTGAAGGGTCTGCCTGGTTTTGATGCAGGACCTCTCTGACTTCTTATCTTTCTATGCTTTATGAATTTAAGAGAGAAGGATTTGATTTTCTTCCCTAACCTGCTTTTTTTCTAAGCTGTTTTACACAGTGTTATTTTAATTGAAATTGAATTGCAAATGATCAGAAACTTCAATCATTTAATTTGGGCAGGGGGCGGGGGATGAGAATTTATCAACCTACGAACTTCCAAAAAAAAAAAAATGCTCACTTGAGCCATAGGATATTTCAAGTCTCCAGAGCCCAGTTATTTTGGCTACTGATTCATTTTTAATAAGCTATTGATCACAGTTGTAGGATACCTTCTATCAGCAGTTCCTAGGTCAAATCTAATGGTTAAAAATATAAAAAGCATTTGCTTTGGTAGGTTAAGGAAAAATCTTGGGGAACACATTTTCTTTTCCACCTCCCTATCTTCATTCTAGATCTTGTACTTGTTTTCTGGTTAGTCTCGATGGCCTTGTTAGACAGCTGTGGGACAATGTGATTTAGAAGAGTTATGTAGAATATGATATGAAAGTATAAAATGGACCATGATATCCTGCCCCAACAGAAATCTGGTGGACATGGTTACTCCATAACAAAGAACACTCAGCTTTCTAGAAGGCATGGCTAATGAAGTGCCTACCCAGGCCAGGTCTGGTGTTGAGTAGCCAAATACTGCCTTGGTTTCTATAATGGCTTGGTAGTCTATCCCTGAGCTGTCTTCCACTCTATCATTCTGTCATGAATCCTGTGTAGACTGTGACATATAACCTTTAGAAAAAAAAAGATTTTAAGTGGATATGTGATAAATTTGAAATTTATAGACATGTTGAAAGACTAGTATTGTGAACATAAATATTGAGTTCACCTGGATTTACCAAAAACTAATATTTTTCTCTTTCTTCGTATGTACCTGTATAAGTATACACAGATATAGAAACAGACACACACATACACACACACACATACACACACACACACACACACACACACACACTAATTTTCTCATTCTCTTTCTCTGTCTCTGTCTCAGTCTCCCCTGTCTTCCTGTCTTTCTCTGTCCCATCTAGATTCTAAAAGTATGTAGTAGACATTGCAAAATCTAGAAAATATTCTTTAATAATCAAAAATACAGTCCTTATATGTACAAATTGATGCTTTATCAGATTTTCTGTCCAGTTTCAAAATTTCCCACAATTCCATTTTTAATGAATTGGTGGTCCCTTTTGATCCAACGCCTGAGGTCATCTGCTGCCACTCTTTGTTCACTCTCTGTAACTCCTTCAGTACCAATGAGTGCGCCTGCCTTTCAGAAATAGGGTATAGGTTTGAGAATGAGGGAATTCAGTCTCTCTGGTCTGTTTTTGTTTTTGGCTGGTTTCTTCACTTGATACAGGGCCTCATTCTGTGGCTCCAGCTCACATGAATCTCACACCCATATTAACTCAACCTCCTTGATGCTCCTGTGCTGACCAGTTTTCAGTTGGATAAATCTTACTTTGAAGTTTGTTAATGATTTGTTTTAAGACTAGATGAGGAATTAAATATTTGAAGTACACACCCACCAAGGATAGACTATATCCCTTAGTTCTTCATGCCGGGTGGCATGATGTCAGAAGTCTCAACTTGGCAATGTTAAATATATTCACTGGCTGGTAGAGTTCTTCTCTATAAAGGCCTTGTTTGCTTTATAATTAATGAAAGATCTGAGAAGTGGTATTTTAGGATGTGCAAATATTCTGTTCTTTGCCAACCTTTGCCAAGGTGTCTCATTTAATGATCACTCCTGTCTTCATGAATCACTCTGTCAACATGCAAGATGATTTCTAATTCTGTATCCCCATCTTTATGCTCATTCTTTTCTAAATACCATGTGAATTCATAGATTCTTTTAAAATGTAATGACTCATTTCTGACATTACTTCTTTTTTTCACAAATTGTGGTAGTTAAGGACTAAGTCACGGTTCAAGTGGGCTCCTGTATACTCTGGAGAAATCCCATCATGTTTTTCAACACTTTATATTCTTTCTGCCGCAGACCCAGGAAGAGCTATTTCTCCAACAGGTACTTTCTTTTGTTGAGGACTAGCACTTAAAAATCTAAATATCACCGATAAGGGCGTACTTTATTCTAAGCCTATTACCAGCATTTAGAGAAAGAAAACAGTCTCATCATTCATCCAAAAGTCACAAAGAACTAAGTTCCTAGAATCTTGAAATTTCTTACATAAAATGGTCTGAGTCTTAGATGTCTATTACTGTGATAAATATCATGACCAAGAGGGACTTCAGAAGGAAAACGTTCATTTGGTTTATACATGATTGACATGATGGGAGATCATGTCTCTCACTGAAAGAAGCCAAGGCAGGAACTTGAGTTGGAACCTGGATATCTGAACCAAAGTAGAGACCATGGAGGAATGTAGAGTACTGGCTTACTCCCCATGTCTTGCTCAGTTTATTTTATTATATGCTTTTGGATTGCCTGCCTTTTAGAGTGGGCTGGGGCCTCCACATCCATCAGCCCATACATGCCAATCCGATACAGACAATTTCTACATTGAGGTCCCCTCTCCCCAGGTGACTCTAGCTTGTGTCAACTTGACAAAATTCCATGTCAAGTTGACAGAATCCAACTAACATAGTGTGGGAAGTATTTGTATATGACCTTCACCTACTCACTGATGTACCCATTTATGGATTACTCATAATTCTTACACAATAGAAATGATGTGTGAATAGTATTCCTGCTTTATTGTTTAGAGGCAAATGGCATAAATGAGCAAACCCTATACCTGTGCAGTACAGATGTGGTTCTCAAACCCAGTGTGTCAGCACAGTCTTATACCTGTGCAGTACAGATGTGGTCCTCCAACCCAGAGTGTTAGCAAAGCCTATATGTGTGCAGTCCTGATGTGGTCCTCCAACCCACTGTGTTAGATTCTTGCTGGGCTCCATTGTGCTGAAGCCATGAGTAGACTTACATATGTGGTGTTCAGAGAGGCACCCCTAGTTCTAGGCCAGTGTCACACACTCTTCCTTTCATGGTTTTACTCCTTCATTTTTCCATGCAAACCATAGCTGTTAAGAATACAAATAAACATCTTATGCACACCTTGACTGTAGAATTGCTATCTTAGTGTGCACAATGACAGAATTTACCTTAGTAAAATTAAAAATATCTTTTTGTCTTTAGAACACATTTAATGAAGCATTATTTTCAGACTACCTGGTTCAAAGGTTTAATTTCCTTTTTTTTCCCTTCCCTGGTCATATAATTAATTTAGTTAATTGCTTTGTATTCTGATAAAATTTCCCTCTTCCTCTCTATGTCAATTAATTTACTGACAGAAGTAGGTAAAACATAGCTCAAAATGCATAGGGTAGTAGGTATATAGTATCTTCATTATTATTTTATTCCTTACATGTCTGTGGGTGAGGCTGTACACATCTGTGCAGTACTCGAAGACTCAGAAGAGGGCATCTGACCTCGTGTTAGACCCTGACATGAATGCAGAGAACAAAACTTCGGTTCTCTGGGAAAGGAGAACATGTAGTTAACCACTGAGCCAATTCCCCACACCCTTTCCCCCTCCACGCCCCTTCCCCTTTCCATACCCCCTCCCTCCACACCCCCACCTCACTACCCACCCACCCACCCACCCTGGCATCTTTTTTCACTGTCTACATTAACGAAGCTCACCTTGCACCACTTTGTGGAAATCTTTCTTTTCTAATGGTAAAAACACGACAACTATGTCAGAGGGCACAATGAATGTTTAGATTGCTTTCAGCAATTTGTTTTTACAAATAACCTCAAGGTGAAGCTTGTGCACATTTTTGTTGTTAGAGGTCTCTTTTCAGAGAAGAGTCCACCATTTGGGTTGTTAAATCAAAAGCCAAATATAAGTAAGGGTTCAATCCCTTGGCACAAGGACAGAAACATGACTCCTGCTGTATATGTTTGCTTGTGCTCTCTTCTTTTTACTTTCCTGGTGTTCATGTTTTGAATTTTGGCTAATTCTATAGACACAGCATCATCAAAGTCGTGACATTGCTTTGCTCAATCTACGTTAGGGAGTGTTATTTTTTTTTTATGTGCGAAACAGAGAAAACTGCAAAACAAACAAAAACCTGAGCAGGATGTCTCAAAAGTTTATAAATAAAAGGTGTCCACATATCAAACTTGGGACGATGCTCCTTCTCTCCCCTCTCCCCTCTCCCCTCTCCCTTCTCCCCTGTCTCCTCTCCCCTCTCCCCTCTCCCCTGTCTCCTCTTTCCTTCCTCCTCTCTCCCCTCTCCCCTCTTCCCTCTCACCTCTCCTCCCTCCCCCCTATCTCCCTTCTCCTCTTCCCCTTCCCCCTTCCCCTTCCCCCTTCTCTGCCTGTGCATATGTGTGGAGGGTGTGTATAACTGAGAATCGAACCTAATTGCCTCCAATATGTCAGGTAAGCACTTTACCACTGCCATATATCTCTAGTTCTTTTTGTGTTTTATTATTTTGACACAACATTACTACATTTTCCAGGCTTCCCTTCAATCTCAATTTGCTCTGTACTCTGGTAGACTTTGAATTGTAGTTCTCTTGGCTCATCCTCCTGAGTAGCTGGCCATGTTAATCCTTGGACAATATAGGAACCCTAAGGAAAAGTAAAAAAGTAATATCCCTAATATCCCAATGCTTTTGAAAAGGCTCATAAGTTCATAATAATACTTAATGAGGAGAGGGAGTGAAGATATTACATAATTATATATGTGTGTGTGTGTGTGTAAATAAATTTAATAAATTTAATCTAATATCTACCATGTTGTTCTGTTACAGAAATAGTACCTGACACACAATGCCTGATTGGGGTGCTGGGAACCAACAATATTCACAGTGGTGTACAAAAACTTGCGTGAAGTAGAAATGGTCTTTTACTTGCGATGCTCTTTTCCCGGTCTTCTAACCGGGAACCACAAAGGAAAGTGAACCACAGCTCCTGGGCAGATGTACAGCCATAGGACAAAGGCCTGGTACTGTATTTAGGAGCTGCTTTGACCCTCACTTTGACCCACATGAAAACTAGAGGTGAGCTGGAAGCTTCACACCCTCACTTCATTCATCTGCTTCTATTTTGGGCCACCTGTTGAGATTTTACTATAGGCCCAGTAACTGCTCAGGGAGTGGATAGAGGTTATAACAGCTAATTCGGCCCATTTCCCCTTAGTACCAAAGACACAAAGGTAAGTAAATGAGGCACTTTACTGTCAGTTTTCTACACTGTCTTTTTTCAGACACTCAAAAGACATCTGAAGGTCTCCAATTATCCTCACCCTGCATTCACCTTAGATTCAATTCCAGGAATAGCAGAGCATCATTGAGGCAGCATCCTGGAGAATGAGAAGTCAGCTCCTGAGGTCCAGCTTGTCTCCTGAAGCAGGTGTCACTATTACAAAGCTCTGTCTGTTACCTGTCTGTCTCTAGCTCTCTATCTCTCTATCTGTCTACCTATCTACATACCTACCTACCTACCTACCTACCTACCTACCTATTATCCATGCATGCATACAAGTGATATAAACTTACAGGTGATTTCAAGCCATCTGATGAGGGTGCTGAGAACCAAACCCAGATCTTCTTCTCTGAAAGCAAGAGCTGTAACTGCTCTTAACTACCTTATAGCAGCTTTGCTCCCAGGGCCACTTAGTTATGGTCCAGCCGAGGTCTAGTTCTTCTGCATTTAGATGTAAAGCTCACTTCTCTGCCATAGAGAACTTGGGGTCAATTGACTCCTTTATCTCTGAACATTCATTATATCATTTCCATGCTTCCTCTTTCCTTTTCTCTGTACTTGTCATGTCAGCCCTAGACAGGGCTGCTGGAGCCAGGACTCTGTCCTAAAGTCTGGTTCTAGAGGCTTGAGCAACATCAATCCATATTTCTTTTTGCATTTGCTGTGTTTTCCAGGCTAGGGTTTTCCTTGTTCTTTTAAGGCTTGTTTATTTGGTTTTCAGGAAGCTTTTGTATATTCTGGTGATTATTACAAAGGATTTTACATACCAGGAGTTCTTTCTTCCTTGAGACATCTCTGTTTACCTTCTTATCTTTAATAAATGTCCTCTGGCTCCTGCCTGTGGTACAAATGAACTGTTTTTGGTTCTTTCCTTTCATTTGAAACACACCTTTCCTACGTTGTCAGTACCTACTCCCTTTCCACCCTGCTTTTGACTTGTATTAACTGTGATTTGCTGTGAAGTATACACAATAACCATAATTAATCTTTCTCCCGCAAATGATTGAAGTCCATTCAGGCCTTGATGACCTCGTGAGTGCTGCTGAGTGCCTTGAACTCTGGGTTTCTGTGATGGCCAGGCTGGGGACTCTCAGAGACTCTTGGTTGCATTTCTAAATGTTCTTTTAATTTGTTTGTTTGTTTGGCATTTTTGGTGTGGAGACTCAGAGTGCATTTTCCTTCCACACATTATTTAAAAATCAGCACAGTTATTAGTATATGCGATGTCTAATGCCCCTTTTCTCACTCAATTCCTTTGATGCTCAGTATTTGAATGTTTTTGTGGTCAGACCATTCCTCAATGCTCCTGATTAGTCTTTCAGTTGAGTCTACCCTCTCTTGGACAGTTTGTATTTAGTGTTTATTCAAAGCATAATCTAGCCTTCAGTTTATTACCAGGGCTTAGTTCACTCTAAGTTTCATGTGTTCCTGGTTTATTTTGGTTGGTTATTTTGTGTATATTTTTTGTTTGTTTGTTTTGCTAGACCCCCCCATGCCTCCTTCACCCCCTCCATTAGACATATATATGTATATATATTTATATAATATATATATATATATTTTCCTCACTGAGCTGAAGCGCTGTATCTGCAGGTTTTATTTCCATGTATGCACTGGAGTTCAGATACAGTGTTGCATTTTTGTTTAATTTTATATTTCCCAGTAGAATTCTTACCAGATATAGTTTGATTTTTATATTTGTTAGTACAGAAATAGTGTGTGTGTGTGTGTGTGTGTGTGTGTGTGTGTGTGTGTGTATGTGTGTGTTCTTTTATTTTCTTAGGTTAGTAGCTCTATTGGGAAATGAATAGGTCATTGGGGACTGGTCCTTGGAAGGGACTATAGGACCACTGCTTTTCTGGTTTTCTATTCTGTCCATGTATATTCCTGGTATTTAAAAGTGGGTCCTCACCAACTTTTCCATGTACTCTAAACTTTCAGCCTGTGAAACTAAGCTAATCTTCTTTCAACAAATAAAGTGGGGTCGACTAGTAAGACGGCTCTGGATCTTTCCAGAAGACTGGATTTGGTTCCTAGCACCTCTGTGGTGGTTCATAGCTTTCTGTCACACACATTCCAGGAATCCAGTGTTCTCTTCTGGCCTCTGGGGGCACTACATCAGCACTGCATGCATGCAGTGAGCAGAAATATGCAGGCAAAACACCCATACACATAAAATTTTAAAAAACAGAATTCAAGAGGTGTGTGTAAAATAGCAGTTAAAGGGAAAGCGACCATGAATTTGAAGAACAGAAAGAAAATGCATGGAGGTGGGAGTAGGTTGGAGAGAGAAAAGGGAATGAGGAAGTGAAATATTATATTTTAATTTCAAATAAAAAGTTATTTTAAAATAGGCACCTTACATATTGTATCATAATAAAGAAAATGAGTTAAAATACTATTCTTCTCTCTACCTTACCATACTACAATATCCAGGACAAGTAGAGGCAAAATGTTTGTTGAAGTAGAAATGCAAATTTAGCAACAAAGTGGATGATCATGCATTGTTTCCTAATGGCACATGATAATAAACTAACCAAAGTTAGTTTGATTCCACTTAAATTATTGTTACTGACACGTAACAAATGTGATTGAACTGCTCAGATGGTACATTGGGTGATTTGATCAGAGCTAATGCATAACACTATCAGCGGTGGGGTTTTCTGTCCCTGGGAACCACACTCCATTGTCCCATGCTGTTTTCAGAGAGAGCAAACCTTTCCTCAGCTCTTGGAGAGAAACTGAATAGACTGGACTAAGCCAGTCATGCGATTCATGACCCTCACCAGCAAAAGAGGGAAACGTCCACCAGTGACCAGTTCAGCCAAGCAAAGTCTGTTTGTGAGGCTTTTTCCTCTGTTGGGAGAAAACTTTTTCTGCCTTCTTCCCTTTTATGAGGAGAATAGTATAAGAAGCTATGGCTTCATTCAAGTTGCCTTGAAACCAGGAGCCATGCTCACAGAATAAAGAGCAACAGCTAAGAGTGATGGCTAAGGGATCTTTCCTAATATTATCACTAAGGTCTGTTAGGTAATGGTGAAGTAGTGTTTCTGGCTACACTTAATTGAGCTTTCTTTTCCTTGCAGGCTGAAACACTTGAAATTAGTACTAACCATTTTCTACTTTCAAGAAATCACCAGTTAAACTCACACCCTTAAAGGAAGGATTTGTGTTCGTTGTTTTCTCCGAACAAGCTTTGGGGTGCAGTCATGTGTTATAAATGTTGGCTGTGCCCCCTCCCATCTCTGGAAAGGTTTAGCAGAATAAAATGAAAAGGAGGCACATTTTTAATAATCAAATGGGCAGCCATTGGATACCTTCAATGAGTCCTTACCAGCTTTTGCTCTTGGGAAAAGCTGCCAGCTAAGGCGGAAGTGGACACACGCAGCTATCAGAAGACATCAGGACGATTCCAGCCATGTTTTTCTGTGCAGTACTTAGATTAGTTATCATGAAGAGTTTGCTAACTGGGCAGGTGGAAAACATAAGAAATGCTTGGAAACGCACCCTACAGTCTGTGTGCAGGTAGGTGAGTGCTGCTGCAGAAGCTGCTACCCTCCTGTTGAATGGAATCCTCTTAACTCGATTCCTCTCATTACTAAATGGAGACAGACTATGGCTCCTGTCACAGGCACAGACCTTCATTTTCAGTTTACCCTGAGTTTGCTCCTATAAAAGGGTTCCTATCTAGAGAGAGCTAAGTGCCCTTGCCCTACAGAGGAAGATTCACCACTGCATTCAGAGAGCTCCTTTTCTGTAATACTTTACTGTAACAGAAGCCATTATGCCAGGAGTTATTAAAGCAAGGTGCTTGATTTTATTCTTGGAAGGGCTCGACTCTTTTTATTAATAAGAAAATCATTTACAATTATGCTTCATGGTGTGGGGTAAATGATGACTGCATTTTCTTGTTCATTATTCAACAGAGTCTGGAGAGAATCTCATGAGGTGAGAGAGGCCATCTTTCCTATAGAGTCCTTTATTGAGTAAAGATAAGCAGACACATTATGAAATCTAATCTTTTCTGAAGCCCTTGCTCCATGCCATTACAGACAACATCCTGGACATATTATTAGCCTCTCTAAGCAAAATGTTTCATTTTTTCAGTGCGTTGGACTTTGTAGAGTTTCTTACAGCTTACATCTGCAGGTGAACAGTGAAAGTGAAGGTGTCAGGGAGATTCTAGCAATTACTTTGGCTGTCCTGAAGGAGTAATATTGGAGTGGCCTTTTAGAATCTGTCCAAATCGATTTTGCTTTCTGTCAGGCTGGGCTGATTCTCACTTTGCCCATAAGTAGATTTGGTCTGGGTTGGCTCAGTCTCAGTAATGACAGTATATATCACCCTCTTTTTTTCCGGTTTTACATCTAAAGAAAATTCTTAATTGAATTTTTTCATTTAATAGGTGCAAGTGTTTCTGTGTTATCTTAAATAGGAAGAGGTTTGGAACCTCAATTTTGCTTCAGCTACCCACAACAGTCTAAGAGTTATGGCCTGATATCTATAAAAGCCACAATTCAAATTGGAGTGTCTCTGATCGTGGAATACAAGTGAACATAATAAATAACAAAATTGTAAAAAAAAAAAAAAAACTCCATAAATTTAATGACGTTCTCTCAATGTTTTTCAAGACAGCGTTTCCCTTTATAACTATTGCTACAATCTATAATCGCATTGCTTCATTTATCTGCTCATTTATTATTAATATACTTTACTTTGAACATAAAATTGCAAAGGCTAGACCTTGTATGTTTTCAATTCCTCTTATAAACTCCTCACTCAATCTCGGCTAGAAAATAAAGCATGCACACACATGAGCAAATAAATATTTGGCAGTTAAAAGATGAAGACTTCCATGCGCCTTCCATTTCCCTAGTGTTTATGGAATGAAAGAATTATTTGATAAGTAAACTGATGATTTCCAACTTTACATTGATTGACTTTGTAAGAGTCCAAGGGCGGTATATAATCAGGAGAAGCCAGCCCTCTAATCTTGAGATCTCTGTTTTCCTGAGCTACTCATCGTCACTGCTGTAGAGGAGAATGAAGCCACCAAATGTGGTAGACTGAAGTCTCATGCAATAGCCAATTTATTCAGAGCCCCAGTTTATACTCTGAGGGTTAGGAAGGCCACAAGAATAAAGTTCTAATGGGGTCAATTTTTGTACAATCACAATGACAAGCTGCATGGGACCAAAACATGTTTTTCCATAGGAGCATATAAAGCATAATTTGAACATTTAACCAAAAAGCAGCAAGCAATAGTGAGTAATCTGAGGTAAACTTATGCCTATTGCCTACACGTAGGAGGAGCAAGAAAACACTTGATTCCAAGAACAATCCCTTGGTTTTTTGAAGAAACTGAGGTCACAAGACTCTTGTTTTCTTGCAGTGTTACCACGAGCATTAAGAATTCTCCTCACATGACACCATTCTTAGACTGGTGTTCACATAGTAGTATTCAACAGTAGTATTCAATTTGCTTCCTCTAGAATGCATTGAACTACAGCAACCATGTGGTCCCAAGGGCCAGCAACTAAGCTGGTATGCTTCATTAAACTGTGATATCTGATAGGTCCACTAGAGCAGTGCGTTTTGAATGAATGATATTTTTCAGTTTACTAGGATAATTGAGATGAAATCCTCTTATAAATCAATGAGAATCTCTATGTCCTTCAGAAGGACCTGTCACTAACCAAGCTGCAGTAATCATATGTTAAGAACAGAGCCACATACACACCATAGGAAATTCTGTACATGTTTGTATGACTTAAAACTGCTAGTTTAAATGTCAGGGATCCGTCACCTCAGGGGATATCTCTCTGTAACTTCATGGGTAGTCCTAACTGAGAGCCACACCACTGAGCCTACTCAACCCATGCCACAGAAACAGAAACAATAAAGTTGTGTTTGCAGATCTGGGTTTTAGAGTTTGGTTTCCCACAGTAGAAAAGAAAGAGTTGACATGGTGAACTTTAACTGTTGACCCTAACAATTTTCCTCTGTAGTAAACAGCGCCCTAAAGACCATTATATGTGCTAGACCTGTTCTTTGATACTATGAAAACAAAAGAACTAATTAGTTAAACCCAAATTCATTTTACTAGAATTGAAAAAAAAAAAGAATTGAGGAAGTCAAGTAGTCAAGTGTATTATTAGATAACGAAGCTAAATTAATGATTTGTCACCATATATTTTGGCTGATGAAGGTTTTGATTGACCACCCTTCCTATTCTAATTACTTGAGTTAAAAAAAATAAAACATAGGAATATTGGGGCTGGAGAGATGGCTCTGCAGTTAGGAGCACTTACTGCTCTTGCACAGGACTTGGATTTAGTTTTCAGTGCCACACCAGCTTATAGCCACCTGTAGCCTTCTGACCTTCATGGATACTTGCATACATATGCAGCAGATAAAGTCACACAGGCATATATACTTACACATACACTTTTTAAATATGTAAATATTTTTAAATAGTAATACTGACATTGGTTATATTCTCCTATTTCCAGAGCTTCTGAATAATGATTTTTGCAGATTTCCTGCAGAAATGAATATATATGAGGTAATACCATATTTGAGGTCATGGAGATCCTCAGACATTCAGAATATTCAGAAAATTAAATGTATAATCCCATACATCTAAAGAATGGAGGATTTCTAAAAAGCCTGGGAACGTCTTGTCTTAGTTACTATTCTATTGATGCGAAGAGACACCATGGGCAAGACAAGTCTTAGAAAAGAAAGCTGTTAGTGAACACTTACTTCTTTAGAGGGTTGGTCAATGATCATCATGGTGGGAAGCAGAATGGTGCTGGAGGAGTAGCTGAGAGCTTTGCTTTCTCATCCCTCACCCAAAGGGGGGGGAGAGAGAGAGAGAGAGAGAGAGAATTAATGAATGAGTGAATGAATGAATGAACTTCTGCCCATTCGCAGAGACCAGAGGACAGCCTCAGGAGTCATTTCCAACTAGGCTAGGAAGTCCCAGAGATGTACCTGTTTCTGCCTCCCAGGTGCAGGAATAAGGAGCAGCTCCCACCATGTCTGATCTGTTTGTGTGAGTTCCGAGGTTCGGGCTGAGGTTCTACTGCTTGTTCTGTGAATGTTTTACCAGCTGGCCTGTTCTTGGCCCTTGAGTGCCATGTTTATGGAACAAAAGTGAGCAGAAACACTATTAGTGCTTTGCACCAGAATTTCGATACTTCGCATATTGAGTTTAATCCGGCTGTTTGTGTTCTGTTAAGCTAGCTGAAGTGATGCTTATTCTCTGAAAGGGGAGGGAAGGCGGAGCTCCCAAACTATCACCTGAGCATCACTAAACACATACAGCTTTGTTGCTTGCTGATTTTATCATCTCTTCCTTGCCTGTCCTCTGTCTTCTTCCCTTGTATGTTCCACCTCTGTGACTTGGTTTTCACCAACATGTCTGTTAAAGCATCTTATCCACTAAATGCCTTTAGTCCAATGAGTTGACTTAGCAAAGTGGTCTTTTATGTGTAGTAGTTTCACGGGATGTTGGAAGCATGTGAAATCTTCCGTAGGAATTTGAGAAAAAAATGAACTGTATACCGTCAAGTGTTTTTCTGTTTATCTCCCTCCTTAACATTTCAATTTTCTGCACATGCATGCATACATACATACATACATACATACATACATACATACATACAAGAGATAACAGCCATGTTGTCAAAACCTGAGTGGTCAAAGGGAGAATAGTATATAAGTGTATTTCATCAATTGAAAATGATTGTATTCCCATTTGAATTACTACATTTGCCTTTATGTTTCATAAAGATATTGATTCATGATCTATTATAAAGAAACTATGTCAATAAAAATATATTTAGATATTTGAAAATGATAGTCACATTGTCTTCTTCAATCTCAAAAGTCTCCAAATGTTTTGCGTATTTTTTTCTTCAAAACTCTTTTGTGAGCCTGAAATTATAATGGTAGCAAAACAACGGAGCTATGAAGCCCGTTTTCAGTTCTTCTTGAAATCAGACTGTTAAGAGAAGGGGCAGGTATGTTGTAGGTCTGTTGACAAGACTTCTGAAACCCTGATGAATAAAAGGGAAGAAAAGAGACTCTCTATAGAGACAGGCATAGAAGGGACAGAAGGAATAAAGTATATAAGCATAATTTTGTAAACAATATAAATGAAGAAATTACCTTTTAGAAAGAAACAATGGTTACATTATGCTAATGTTCCCATTATTATTAAATAATGCAATCTCACTGCTTCAGAGAAGCATGCTTATACGTACCAGTGTGGGATTTCTTTCTTGTCTCATAAGCTCCTAAGGAAAACATTTTAATTGATACCATCCCTAAATAAGCCATTTGCTAATTTACTAACAGTACTACTTGGCGAGAGAGTGGAATATTAAGATCTGGTTCTTGATTTAGAAGTTCCCAGGAAGAAAGTCAGGTGGTAAAACTGTTTCTCTTCACCTCAAAATTCAATACATGGCCTGGAAGGGAAGAGAGTATGCAGATTGAACTACTTACTGAAAGCCACTGCAGACTTGAGGACTATCTGGTACCTTCATGCAATGTATTGTTCCAAGGAGAACAGAATTTTGCATTTCAGAGCTGTCCTCCTGGCAGAAAGGGCTTCTTCTCCTCGGGCTTGGAACCTGCCACCATGTCATAGTCTTCACTGGGAATGTTATTAGGAACACCACAGAATAATCAGCAGCCTTTGTATATACTTGCTATGAAAACTTTAATCCCCGCATATTACCCTGAGTCTCTGTGAGTCTTCACTGCAAAGTTGAGTCAGCAGGGCCTTTTATGGGCCAGTGTGCAGAAGATGAGTCCTAAAGATGTTTTTGTCTCTTCTATTGGTTTCCTGCATTATATGTCTTTACTGTTGTCATTTATCTCCTCCGTTTGCCTTTTTTTTTTTGAGACCGGGTCTCATGTAATCAAGGCTGCTTTCTTTCCTTTTCCTTCTTTTTTCTTTTTTCTTCCTTTCTAATTGGTTTTTATTTGTTTACATTTCAAATGTTGTCCCCTTTTCCAGTTTCCATTCCCACAAATTCCCCATCCCACCCCTCCTCCCCTTTGCCTCTAAGAGGATGCTCTTTATCTACCCACACATTCCTGCCTCGCCCCTCTAGCATCCCCCTGCACTGGAGCAACAAGCCTCCACAGGACCAAGGGCGCCCTCCCATTAAGGCCGCATAAGGCATCCTCTGCTTATGTTGCCGAAGCCATGGCCCATCCATGTGTGCTCCTTGATTGGTGGTTTAGTCCCTGGGAGCTCTGGGGGGTCTGGGTAATTAATAATGTTATTCTTCCTATAGGGTTGCAATCCTCCTCAGTTCCTTCAGCCCTTCCCCTAACTCTTCCATTGGGGTCCCTGGGAACAGTTCAATGGTTGGCTGTGAGTATCTGCATCTGTCTTAGTCAGGTGTTGGTGGAGCCTCTCAGAGGACAACCATACTAGGCTCCTGTCTGTGAGCACTTCTTGGCATCAACAAAAGCGTTAGGGTTTGGTGTCTGCAGATGGGATTTATCTCAAGATGTGGCAGTCTCTGGATGGTCTTTCCTTCAGTCTCTGCTCCATTTTTTTTGTCCCTGTATTTTCTTTAGACAGGAGCAATTCTGAGTTACAATTTTTGAGATGGGTGGATGACCCCATCCCTCAACTGGGAGCCATGCCTCTATACTGGAGGTGGTCTCTTCAGGTTCTATCTCCCTGCTGTTGGGTATTTCAGCTAATGTCATCCCCACTGGATACTGGGAACCTCTTGCTTCCCTGGCATGTGCATCTGGGACTTTCTAGTAGTTCTCCTGCCCACGCCCACCACTGCTACATATTTCTATTCATTCTTCTGACCCTCTGGACTTCTCTCCTGTCTCTTACCATACCTGATCCTGCTTTCACATTCAGTATGTTGCTTTTATTTCATAATCATCCTGCCTTTGTCCTCGTGTCCCAGAATGACAAATAATGGCTACTACACTTTTCTCTTTCTGTATTTTATAATTGATTTCTACTGTCTATCATAATAGCCTTTCTATATGAATCAGTCTTCTCCAAAGAAATAAAATCAATAAAAAAGTAGAATATATAAGACAGAATTTGGGGAGTTATCATATGGTCAAGGAGCCTGAAAGGTTCATGATGCACTGACCATAGGCTGGGAATCTAAAAAGCCAGTGATGTCATTTCACTCAATCTGAAGAGCTGAAAACAAGGAGTTCTGAGGTTAGGACTCTGTCTATGTCTGATGGCCCAAGACCAAGCACTGATGCCCAAAGCCTGGAAAAGATGGATGTTCCAGTTCAATAAAAAAAATGACTTTCCTATGACCTTTGTTCTATTGGAACCCTCAGTGTGTTGGCCCACTGTATAGGTGAGGACTGTGTTCTCTAATGCAGTGTATCTAATCAAATGCTAATCTTTTGTAGAATCATTCTCACAGACACATGAGTCAGCAACAGTTACCAGCTTTCTATGCATCTGTCAAACTGAAGTAACAACAACAACATACCAGTTGATCATCATACCCTGTAAATAATGTCAATCCATGGCTTACTGAATCTTTTTACAGTGAACTCAAAAGATTATGAAGGTATTAGACAGCATCAGTTAAAATTGACTTTTAAAGCACCGAGAAAATAAAATATGTATTATCAGAAAATCCTGACATGAATGTTGGATTCTGAGCAGAAAAACACAGGCTCTTCCTGAAGACAATGTTCTGCAGAGTATACAGCGGTCTTTGAGTTCTTTTTAGAATCACTGTATTTGGCACAGGTAGTTCATCCATGATCCATCCTTCACACTTTTAAGATCATCTCTTCTACTGATCTTCTTCAACCTGGTATGTAAGTTTTCTCATTTCTGGACTGGCTTCCTTCCTGCAGACTGCCCACATCATGTGTGGGTTCATGTTTTATGTAATGAACCATGGTCTGATGTCTAAACATCTCTATTCTCAGAACTCTTCTTCAGTTTCACATCTTTCCACTTTTTTTTTATTTCCCATCTTCTTCCTTTTAACCTTTGTCCTCCAAAAGTCTGGGTTATTTTTAGACAAGAAACACGCAGCATCTCTCTGATTATTACATGTCTTTACAAAGCTCTAGAGATCTTCCTCAGCCTCTCTCTGCTCTTTAGTGGTTCAGCTGGTATACAGGCTTCTTCAATGTCATTTCTTTACGAGTGCTCTCATCCTTCCCACACTCTCCCATAACTAGGAAGATCATAAAAGTACTTAGGAAAACCACGAAACCAACACAGTGCACCAGCAACCACATCTGTGACCTGAGGATCTTTCTATGGTTCACAGTGGTGTTGCTTTCAGCTATGAGAATAAGGAGCACTCCTGAAACCATGCGTATATCTGTGGCACGGGAAGCACACTAACCATTTACACACAGAGAGATATCTGCACTTGCCAGTTCAGAGCATTTTTGAATACTACTGGTCTAAAACCTGAATGAGCCAGGCTCCAGAAGGCCTGGATGTTAACCCCTGGCCTCCTCTTCTATTGGCATTTCTCTTTCTCAGTCACTACACATGAGTCACTACCATGGCTTTGGTGCAATCCCTATGGTCAAGTCCTTGAGGTTTAATCTAGGTCTCAGACAAAGAAGAAGTTACAAAACATATGCTAAGTCATATGACCAGGGAAGGAGACTGCAAATGTGAAATCGTTATTCAGGTCTTCCCAGCTGCCCCTAACAGTGATTCACTGCCCTGTTAGGGTTGCCTGTCCTGACTTCACAGAAAGAGAAGAAAATCCTCTTGTTAGGTTGCAATAACCTACCCATCCTTTTCATATTTTAAGCTAAGTTTTTCTTCTCTTAAGCAATCGGGCACACTGAGGGCTCCTATGAATGTGCTGTTGTCAAAAGTAACAGGATCATTATACCAGCACTGTGATGATTTTAATCTTCTCTGATATCTATTTCTAGTGTTTATGTCTAAACAGAAGACATAATTTTAATAATTTAAGCAGCTTGACATACCATTCAGCCAGAGAGAAGCATGCAGAACTCATATTCCCATCTAACAAATGTTCTTAGCTACTATTGTTGAGTTCTGTGGTATTGAAAAACAATGGACTTCCTTGGATGATTTCACATTGCTATTCACACGAAGAAGTTAATACAAAGTTGACTAGGGAAAGGACCTGGTAGTTTACATTTTTCACTTAGAGGAACATCAATTCTATTCCTATTTGATGTATTACAACTCTTTAAATTCTAAATTCTATGTGTTAATTTTTGTCAACTTGACACAAACTAGAGTTATCTAGGAAGAGGGAACCTTAACTAAGAAACTGCCTTCAGCAGATTGTTGTGTAGACAAGAGTATAGAAAATTTTTCTTGATCAATTATTGATGTGAGAGGGCCCTCCACTTTGGGAGGTATCATTCCTTAGTAGGTGGCCTTGGGGTTATAATAAAGCAAATCAAGCAAACCATGGAGAACAAGCCAGTAAGAAGTATTCCTCCAAGGTCTCTGCTTCAGTTTCTGCATCCAAGTTCCTGTTGTCAGTTATTGCCCTGACTTCCCTCAGTAATGTGTATGACAGACAAAACCTTTTCTCCCAAGTCATGGTGTTTGTCTAAACATTAAGAAAACCAAAGAGGAAAATCTCTTAATGTCCTTCCAGTACACATTTTTGTTTATTTAATTCTCTTTTCTTACGATTATTACAAAGTCAGAATTGCAGGATTATGTGCTACTGACAATACTGAACAATGACATCATCAATGTTTATTTTGAAAAATGGTTATTTTCAATGTCAGCAGATTACCAACTTGTAATACCTCAGTTCAAAAGCTGGGGATGCAGGTTAATGGTTAGGACATTTGCCTAACATATAGCATAGGTCTTAGATTCTGCTCTTAGAACAGCAAACACAATGAAGGTAGTTCACGAGGAGGGTGCATTAGTCATTGTTCTATTGCTATCATTATACACTAAGACCAAGGCAACTATTATAAGAGGATATATTTAATTAAGGGTTGGCTTATGGTTTCAGAGATTTAGTCCATTGTCATCATTGTGGGGATCACGGCAACTTGAAGGTAGTTGCTAGAGCAGTAGGTGAGAGCTACAACTACATCCTGAGAAAGGGAAGGAGGGAGGGAGAGAGGGGGGAGAGAGAGAGAGAGAGAGAGAGAGAGAGAGAGAGAGAGAGAGACTGACTCTGCAACTCCTGACCTGCTGCAGGCTTTTTTGACAAAACATTCAAATATATGAACCTACAGGGGCAACTCTTATTTAAACCATCACAGAAAGTCTCACAATTTAGAGAAATTTAAAATGAGCGTCTTTTCCCTCCTATTTTCCTGAGTAAATGCTGATGAAGAAACAACAAGTGTATATTTGGGTAACTTATGGGGTTACAAACTGTTTGTCCATTGAGCATACCCTGAGGTATAGTTTTGAGGACACAAGAGCTTGCTTGGTTAAGAAAGTGGTACACTTAGCATCTGTGATGTCTTTCCATTTCATATGCTCGTTGTGGTTTCTGAGAACTTGGTCAGCTGTGCAATGACACCAACAGAATAGCATTATTCAGAAGGAAGGTACACATGTGGCTGTAAATACCTAAACTGTGTGTGCATGTGATTTCTCCAGTTCTAATATGCCCTAGTTTCCATTGGTCCCTTGGTGAGCTCCAGCCTGTGGGCACATGTATGTTGACATCATTCTATATACAATGCTTTTGTCACCACAGAGATCGCAATGCAATTGGCTGCGAATATGAGAACCATGTCCAGTATGTGTGCTTTCGTGCAAGAACACTGCTTTAACATGAATATTTAGCAAGGAGACCTAAGCCAGTACAAAGATCTCGTTCATCAGGCTCTTTCTTAGGAATTGGTGAGGCTATTCTCACCTCATTGCTAGATGATATCAGTCATTCAGTGGTTCCCACTGAGGACTCAAGACTCTGTACCTTGCTCTTAGCAGATTCTGCAAATGGCCTCTGACTCATTACCCATCTGCTTCTCTTAAGTCATTCATCCTCATCAGATTTTTATTATTAATATCATTTCCTCATTGGTATTTGGACTATATTCCATGTTAAGATTATTAAATGAATCTATCACTTGCACAGCTCCCAACTACCATCACTGATTGGATAGAACGAATACAAAATGTAGTAGCAGATTGTTTAAAATGATCCAAGTTGGATTCGGCAGAAGCAGAGGTGGGAACGTTCCAAAAGACCATGGCTCACTCCACCACACATGTTTTCCATTGACAGCCAATGTTCTTCAGTTTTCCTAATTACAACCTCAGCCTGCGTCCATCCGCTCCTGGATGCTTCTTCCATTTGTGGCCTGCCCGTATCCTGTGCGTTTCCTTCCTTCAGCCTACCTCTCAGCCACACTAATGTGATTCCCAGTCACAATGTGTACCACAGGTGCTCACAGCAGGTTTGGGGGCAAAATAAAATGGAAACTTGTTAACACCGTTTTGGGTTAAGTTAGAGTATTTGGTGAAGAGAGGCTCACATGCTTGACTGAAAGGGAACGATTGGAAAGATGAGTGTTTGTCATTCTGCAACACTTCTATTCCCTGTCAGTTCTCTTAGCAAAACTAGTAACTGGTCAGACATTGCTGAAGAGGTCAAAGCAGGAGGCATAATTTTAATTTTAACTGGAAATAAAGCTGAGGCTACTCTTTGATTCTGAGTATATTGATTAAACAGTGTTTATGAAATCTTAGGTTAGATTTCAGTTCATCGGTCAGTTGAGGAGACAGATGTACAAGATTCAGCAGTGAGCAATACAACACAACGGAAGTCAGTGAGCATGAGTTGGAGCATACATGTGTATGTGCATCTGCATGCCTGTGTTCCTAAGGTCCTGGGAAGGAAAAAGAAGAGTGAGCCACAGAAGGCTGTGTGGGTCCAGAAATGTTCTCAGGAAACTGCAGGGAGGAAAAATACTGGTATTTGGGTCAGTAGAACAGGGTAAACACTGGATGTCGAGGGCCCAGAATGGCCTTTTCCTTCAGCAGTCCCCACCTTTTCTCTCCATACCCTTCCCCACATCACAGTCCTAGCATTTGCTGCACTGAACAGGATTCTAGTCCCTGTGTTCTTACTTGGACACATCCAGCAAGTCCTCAACAGTCATAGGACCACCACACACCTTTCACTTTCTCAGAGACTGAATTTTCCTTCTGTGTTCCTAAAGCAGTGCACTCAGGTCCCTCAACATTCACCCCCAAAGGACTCCTCTCTGTCTCTGTCTCTGTCTCTGTCTCTGTCTCTGTCTCTGTCTCTCTCTCTCTGTCTGTCTGTCTCTCTCTCTCTTTCTCTCCATGTATCTGTCTGTCTCTCTCCCTCCCTTCTTCCCTTCTTTTTACCTTCCCTCCCTCCTTCCCTCCCATTGAAACACAGTGAACAATCACAGTTGTCTTGTTTGCTCATTTTTCTGTGTTCTGCGGCCCTCCTCTAGGCTGAACACCTAAGGTGTTTTGTTTGCAGCCATACTGAGCCTGCATTAGGTGCCCGATACAATGTGTGTTAAATCCATCAGTGCCAGTGGGATCTATGTTATGTTTGGAGCGGAGAAAACTTGACATTTCTTTCCATTTCCTATGAGTGGAGCTATTTGCTGAGAGGCAGGAAGAACGTAGTGAGTAGCGAATAGCAAGCAGGCGCTGGTGTTGCATGACATTACACAGTCCCATGTCCCTTGCCTTGTGCTTCTCCTGACTCGTAAGAACCTGGAAAACAGCAACCCTCCGGAGTATTTCCAAGAGATAGACTTGAAAGGAACAATTATGTGGGCTGAACCAACATTAGTAAATTATATTAGAAAAAAGCTGCTGGCTCCATTCCTTTTCCAATCTGTTTGGACACTGTAGATCTTGCTGAATGAAATTTCTGCACACAGTGAGCCAGGATGTTATGTTTTCAGCCTGCCCCTTGAAGCTCTCCAGTTTGCTAGGTAGAGTACATGTCTTGGCTTGGTACTATTCCTGCCTTTCTCAAAGCAGCACTGAGTGAATCTGTGTACCCTTGTTAATTTACTGAAAAGCATTTAGAGAACCTGTTGTTCATGTCTCACAGTACCTCGGACTAGCTGTAAAGTGGAGCTTGAGTCAGTCCCAGTTGTAGCTGGTTTGGGTCCTAGGTGCCTAGCTACCTCTTGAGGTAGCTAATGAAATGCAACAGTGGTTATTTATAGTTCATTTGTATATGGTGACAATGAATTATCCCATATTCTGTTGACATGCTGGATTTTTAAATCCCATCTATGGTACTCATACTGGCGCCCAGTACTTACCAGTTCATATTTATCCTCCATCACTGTATACGTCTTTCTGTCCTCTCTCAGTTAGCACTCTGGGGATGAGTGCTTCCCTTCTCTCAGGCAGCAAACCAAATTGTTCTTTATTCAGTACTGTCTTCTAAAGTGGGTAATTCTCCCACCTACTCACTACTATTGAGTAATCTACAATGGCCCTCTCATTTTTTTAGCACTGCAGTGACAACACACATCCTTGCCAGTCGGACATGAATATTGAAGGAGCCTGGAAGAGAGGCTACACGGGGAAGAACATCGTGGTGACTATCCTGGATGATGGCATCGAGAGAACCCACCCCGATCTGATGCAAAACTACGTGAGTGTTTGCTGTGGCCACCAGTCTTCCCTCTTTGGAAGTAGGGCACTCCTGTTGGGATGGTCCAGGAGTGGGAGAGCTGCTGGCGAATGCAGTGGGAGATATGGCAGGTTCTGTGTGTTGTTCCTTCCTTATGAAAGGGGAGCACAGAGATCTTACAGCACAGGGATCACAAGATAGCTTTTCTCTCTTTAATTCCCCATGCCTTCAATGGGGTGGCCTTCAAAAGGAGAACTATTGGGTATTAGAAACCCTGCCACCAATACCATCTGTTACCAACCAGGCCCACTCTTCTCAATAAACTGCCAGGCAGTGCACTGTCTTTATGGAGAAGAGCAGACTGACAGCTTTTCTCCAGCTGTTCTGTCATCTTCTTCTTCCTTATGTCATCTTTTTCAAAATAAAACAACTTTTTAAAAAACTTTTTTGAGATTATAATATAATTACACGACTTACCCTTTCCCTTTCCTTCTACAAACTTCCCACGTAACCCTCCCTGCTTTCTTTCAGTCATGGCCTCTTTTTTCCGATTGTTGTTACATACAAACACATACATACATACATACATACATACATGCATGCATACATACATACATTCCTAAAATTACAAATACAACCTGCTCAGTCTGTGTAATGTTACTCATATGTATGCTTTCAGTGCTGAGGATTTAATATTAGATAAATAATTGGTGTACACTTCCCTAAGGAAGACCATTTCTGTAGCTGTTGGCCTTCCTTAGAGCCTGTGGTTCTTTGTGTAGGGTTAACCTGTGGACTTACCCAATCTACTTTGGCATGTCTACTGTCCCTGTTCAGCTCCTGCTTCGGCAGCTATATTGATGAGAGTAGGCGGGTGTAGCTGCTGACATGACTAGGAGACACAGTCTCACAGTAACCTCCCTGATTCTCTGGCTCTTACAGTAATTCTGCCTCCTCTGCTCCAGGGTTCGTGAGCCCGAGGTGTAGGAGCATTTTGTAGACCAGACTGCATATTTCTGTATTTTGATTGGTTGTGATTTTCTGTAATGGTCTCTATCCCTTGCAAAGAGACCCACTTCTCGTTTACCTCCTGGTACTACATGTCCACCCATCCCTTCCTCGAGAAGAAGCTGAAGATTTGTTTAGCTTTGTTTTGAATGAGTCAGTGGTTAACCACACCCTGTGGCCAAGCACATCCAGATAAATGTATGCCTCTTTTCAGTATAGAACTTGAAGCCTCACTCCCCTCAGATATAAGTAAACTAACTAAACTCTGGAGATTGAAGTCAGTTATCCAGGGTGAGATATGAGATCAGAACTCTAGTTGGAGAAAGGACCTTTGTCTTCTCACATGCCAGGAGGGCTCCCTGTGTATGCTTCTACCTGCTGCAGACTGGACTTCAGTAAGCGAAATTCATGTCTACCTAATTATGATGGCAGTTTGTGCCTCTCTTATGTTTTCATTCTGAAAGAACATTCTCTAGGAGTATTTGTTCAGTTATCAATGAAGCCACTATCCCACTTCTTACTTGGTGGCCAAGAAAAGCATTCTCTATTATTCAGACCAAAGACTTGAACTTCTGTCTGATTTGTTTCATGTCCAGATAGACTATAGAATAGTCTGTTTGGTGCCTCTGTTTCCTGTCACTCATTTCAAAGTACTTTCAGCTCTGACAACCACTAAGAGGAATCAGGGCTCCCGTGTACAGGAAGCAAAACCTAACAACGTTATATGCATCATGTATTGTGCTTAATTCTACAAAACATTTCAAACTCTGTGGAGTACAATGTATTTTCAGAAACGCAAGCATTTAATAAAGACTGGAAGCAAAGATAATATTGACTTTTATTAATATTGGGCATAGAAGCAATCATGAAGCCTAGGGGAATTAATGATAGTCTGAAACAGGTAAAATGCAGGAACAAAAAATTAAACTGTAGAAGTGACCCTGTGAGTTCTCTTTAGTGTTCAGGAGCTTTTATCCTAACCACTTTTTGAAAGCAAACAAATAAATCCAACTCTGGCTTCAGAGGTTCCGTTTTCTCATTTTAAACCTTAGCTTAGGACAGCTTTGCTCATCATTTGGGCTGTTCTCGCAGCTATAGGATAATAGTGCGAGCCTGACTTGAAGGCTTTTATGGAATAGAAATTATTCCTGAAAGAAGACTAATGTTGTGTAATACAGATCCCAGGAAACCAATAGAATAAATATCTCATATCTTACCTGGCTTGTCACTTATGTGAGAATAATTGCATTTTCTTCTAAAAATCACCAAAATATGATAAAAATTATTGCAAGCTCAGGACATCGAGTAAGGGGCACATATATATATATTTACATATATCTATATATATATTTACATATATCTATATATCACTGCTTCTAGATATTAGGAAAGTGCTTAGAAAATGTGGACTGCTACAAGATAAGTATCTCATAAACTGGGTCACTCTGGGTAATAAAGGGGAAGTCTTTTGGTCTACACACACTATATCACCTAAAAGAAATAATAGAGCAATGATTATTATTGAACCAGCAGTCTCTTCCTAAAGTGTCTGATGCTAGTGAACCATGAGTATTTTCATTAACCTAATTACTCTCTTGCAGAAATGCATTTAAGAATTCATGAGTTTGCGGGGTATCTCTAACTACAGTCTGTTTCCCCTCTTTTCTTCATGGTCGTAGGATGCTCTGGCAAGTTGCGATGTGAATGGGAATGACTTGGATCCGATGCCTCGTTATGATGCAAGCAATGAAAACAAGTAAGATTCAGAGGCAGGCTGGCATGTGGCTGACCGGGAGCTCTGCTCTCTGCTTATGCTGAGAGAAGTCTTCTCTTCAAAAGTCTGGGTAACAAATGGTCTTTAAGCCACAGCAGGAGAAACGGGTATCTTTTTACTGAAATTTCGAAATATGAAAGTGAAGTTGTCTATAGAGGAAAAAGTAGCTGCTGGCAGAGCCCTGGGGGATGACTCAGCACCTCCAAAACTTACAAATGGAAGTGAAGATGTTTCCTTCTGAGATAATTAGTCCATAGCACTTTTTTTTTAGAGATAAGTGTGCTCAGGGAGGAGGGAACAAGACAAGAGTAATTCCCAAAGTTTCACTTACTGTTAAATTCAACATGTATGTTTGGACATTGGAGTTATGGTCACAGATTGGGTTTTACACCAGGACACAATAGAACATCCAAAGCATTTTGCCAGTCATGGGCTGCATTCTCTTTCTGATCCCCCTTCCTAATGAAGAGGCCTAATGTGTCTCCCCACTCACTATGGGAGTTTTTAGAATACAAATGAAAATGGAGATCCATTGGGTAGCAGAATTTTTATCCTTTTTCAGTGGGTAAGTGGCAATGGTGTTTCCCACCTGATAGTCTCAGCAGCAGATATTCCTGGTCACTAAACCACATTAGTTCATCTCTTCTTTCTCATACTTCAGAGATTTCCTGAGGAAACATTAAAATTTAGAAAATTTCTTGTGACTTCTTCTTAGCATGTTCAAGTTGGAGTCATGCTATTTGCAATCCACTGTTTCCCTTTGGGGAAGATTTTCATAGGTAGCATTGGTTAAGTAAATCAACAAGCTCAGATAAAACCAGACAACCCAGAGAAACTTTCTAACAACCAAGTGTATATAATAACTGGGGTCTGTGGCAAAAACAATAATGCATAAATTGATATAAGTGGAGTTTACTAGAACTTCCAAACAAAAAGAGAAGGGCACTAAGTTATAGCTCATGGACTCCTTGCAAACTTGGTCTTTATTGTCAAGATTATAATGTTCCATAAACTTCACATAAGTGTAAGAGTTTCAGGCAACCTGAGCTGAATTTTTTAGCCCAATTACAAGACAGTGTGAAATGACTTGAATCATTTAATATTTAAGGATGCACTCTAGTGATGTTAGGGGTGGGATATGAGAAATATCTGTCTTTCGTGTTTGCTTTGAATTTACAATTTCTCTTAAAAATTTATCTAAAAATAACCTTTAAAACAAAAGCAATATACTTCGAGTACCTCTGCACACCCTGTTCTACTGACGTGCAGTATAGGCATCCCCAAGAATCCACCAGCACTCAGCAAAATCCCAAACACAAAGGACAACGTCAACATCGGTAGCATTCACAAACATCATTGGCCATACTGCACACACAATAGGGATGGAATTAAAAGGTAGCCTAGTTTTCTATGTGTTAAAGTGATGAAAGTGTCAAAGCTCTAATAAGATGGTCCTTTACCTTGGAAAGAACTTGAGGCATACTTATTTCTCTTACAAGCACCGGCTCACACTCTACATGCAAGAAAATGATAAATGCTAATACTGAGAGGAGAAAACAAAACAGCAGCAGTGAGGGAAAGTACAAACCAGACAGAGTGCTAAGCAGAAGGGAAGGTGTGCAGGGGGAAGGCCCCCGTGTGACTGTGAAATGAAAGAAAGGCCACCGGAGAGCAGGCAGAAGCTGAAGAGTGACCAGAGTGACCACATGTGGATCATTGTGTCCTAAGATGGGAGCTGTGTGCTTACATGTGCCTACATGTTCAGTTTATCTGATGAGTTTTGTTTTGTTTTCTTTATTTCACCTAGACGTTCTAGGAGAGAATTGCACATAAATTAATGCCAATCCTACATCTGCCAGCATAGTCCCTAATGTATCAATCATGTTGGAAGAGTCTGTTTGTTGAAGCAAATATTAGAGCGAAGCTGACTGTAATGTATCTATTTGCTGCATTTATCACAGAAAAGTTTGCAGAGAGAAAAGGGGAGACGTAAATGCAAAATATCTGGATCAGGTTAATGCCCAATGTCCTCCTTTAGGATGTGAATGTACAGATATGCTGTTGGTAAGAATGGAAAACCAACGGGTTGAGCCTTGTAGCTAAACATTTCTTTCTTTTTTTTCCTTTTTTTCTTTATTAACTTGAGTATTTCTTATTTACATTTCGAATGTTATCCCCTTTCCTGGTTTTCGGGCCAACATCCCCCTAACCCCTTCCCCTCCCCTTCTATATGGGTGTTCCCCTCCCCATCCTCCCCCTTGATCCCTTGGTTAGTTAAATCTAAATCTACCTGTGGTATGTTTTTGCCTTGAAATGCTGTGGTGACGGTGACCATTATCAAAGGTGTGTGTGTGCTATAATAGCGCTGACCAGTTTGTCCATATGTAAAAAATCTGGTTGAGTACTGGTTTTACTGGTGATTGGCAGACTTTTTTTCCTTTTTTGTCTCTTTGAGACAGGGTTTCCCTGCGTAGTCTTGGCTGTCCTGGAACTCACTCTGTAGACCAGGCTGGCCTAGAACTCAAGAGATCCACATGCCTCTGCCTTCCGAGTGCTGGGATTAAAGATATGTGCCAACACCACCTATCTCAGACTATCCTTTTAAACCTACATGCTTAGATATAGTAGTGAAATAATACAGATTGCTAACAAGTTGAATTCGGAAACTTGCTTGTAAACTTGACCATTCTCCAGGACTTTTGTTCATGAATCACTGCATTACTGCTCTTTCTGGAGCACCCCACTGCATACCAATTTGACCCACTCAAAGAGGGGGTCACTTCACTTCACTGAGTAAAATGGGAATTTGATTGATGGATGATACCAGCTTTATTCCAGATGTATGGCAATCGTTGTAGTCTTAATTTTTTTTTCTGTTGGAATAGAATTGCAACACTTTCCTTTCCCCTTTCTCCCTCCAGCCCACCCCAAGATACCTTTTTTGAACCCCCCTATATAATCACCCACTTTCAGGTTGATAGCTTCCTTTTATTCTTATTTTTCTGTGTGTATATGTGTGCATATGTGTGTGTGTATATGTGTGTGTTCACAATTATATATAAATACAACCTGCTGAATCTACCTTTCATGCAGTTGAGTATTTGGTTTCAATGACAACCACTCTACACTGACCATATAGTAATGGTACGGTTTCAGGGGCAGGCTATTTTGTGTAGACCAACCAATGGGGCTCATCCTTGGAAAGGCTAATTCTCCTTCTCCCAGCAGTCACTGGTTGTCTGTAGGAGCACTGGTTTGTCTAGGGGCAGTACTCTGAGAAGTTTTTCTCCTTCCACTTTAACATGTTGATATTACTATTATTCTGCAGCCATTTCTAGGAGAGCCTGTTTCACAGTGGACTTCCTGGAATTCTGGTTCTTTTGATCTTTCTGCCCTATCCCCCACTCCCATTGCTCCCTGAGCCATAGAGGCAGAGGATGTGATGTAGAGAGATCTGGTGGGGCTTGGTTTCCCTTGGTTTGTTTATATCTGAACTGTGCCAAATTGTAATTGTCTGTGATAGTCTCCATTGGCTTTAAAGAGGAGGTGATTGTATGAGTGGTATATGCAGGTGATTTGATGTGAGAAATATAAGAACAGGAGTGGGGGGAGAAAAGATTCACTGGAGCTTGAAGGAGAAAGGTCAATAAAATGTAGAAGGAGGACAAGGGACAAATAATACCATGGTTGTTTTAGAAAAGCCCTAAGGAATCATTATTTTATAATTACCCCCAAATTGTATATAATATATTAAAGGATATAATAATTAATATTTATTAAAGGAAATTATGCTACTTGGCTGACAGTGCTCCCCATAATACCCATAGAGGAACAAAAATCCCAGGTACAAGAAACCTCCATTAGAATGGTTGATCAGGGTAGTCCAAGTGACTCCCAAAACAACATAGATTAATGATCTAGCCTTTGATTGCCTCTCAGATGTTGAAGGTTAGCTCCTATTGGTGACCACACCACACTCTTGGGACCCAGGACTCAGATATTCTAGTTGGTTCTAACTTGAAAGTCTCCATTCTGCTGTCTGGTTTCAGTGGTAGCAGAAAAGACTATACCAGCGGCCAAGTTAGTTGAGCAATCCACCAGATATAAGATCATTAAGGAGAAGAGTTTCAACTTTAAGAAAGTGAGAATTAGGGAAGTTGAGGAATATGCTATGCACTATCACCTTGTATGATCAGACCGATTGGTTTGGGAGAGCATTTAAAATTCCCTACTCCTTGGCTGCATTTGTTTATTTTTTCAATGAGTATTTGTCTAAACATCATGGCTAACTACAGTGATGAAATCTGTATTGATTGTTAGTAGATTGAATTTGTAATTGACTTCATAGGAAACCAATGGCTCAATGATTTTTAATGTCAATAAAGAATATAACCCAAGACTATGCAAATCATATCTTAGACTTACATGATTATGATTGGTACCAAAGTTTTGAAGTGAAGGATGTCACCTCAGAAGTATAAAGCTATGTAGTTTCTTTTTCTCAACCACTCTTTCAGTGCTCAAATGATTATATGTGGAATCTGTGTTATTGATGATAAAGAAATAACATCATAAGAAGAGACTAGAAACACCTGCCTTCTGCTCCCGATTTGCCTCAATTCGTTGCAGCTTGCATTACTGTGGACATTACAGTCATTGCAGCTTGCATTACTGTGGACATTACAGAGTTCCTTGCTACAAACGGAACTGTCTCACTGTCTGCTGTCATTTCATCCCTCTACTCCTATTTCAGTAAATGAATTATTGATGACTGAGTTAAAGCAACCTTCCCTAGGCTGCCTCCTATTAAATGTTCTCTCTGCTTAAGCCATGGCAATGTCTGTGACAGAAGGTGATACCATTGTATCATATTTGGTGTGCGGTGGGTGACTCCAGAAATCAATTGCTCGAAGTTAAGATTCATTTTCTTAAACGAATAGGGCTTTTTTTTTTCATTTTCTTTTTTCTCGCTCTGACTTTTGAGGCTTAACCAAAGAAGATAGAAATACATTTCCCTTTGGTTCTTTCATATTTCACACATTTTTTGTGGTTTTAAGAATGTTAGTATGGTACAGAAACCAGTGTGTGTGTGTGTGTGTGTGTGTGTGTGTGTGTGTGTGTGTGTGTGTGTGTTTCTTATTTCTGCACAGCTGTTGCCAGGAGATACTATTCTAATGCAAAGGCAATGCATTTGGATTATAAGGGCAGTATAATGGCTCTATACTAGAGTAAACCCCCACATGGTAAGATCTGTGACCATGCCAAGTTGGAGCATTATTAATTCTTTATACCATAAATTTAACCAGAGTACCTGTTATCAATAATTTAGGAGAACAGACAAAACTTACAAAGAAGAGGATGGTTGCTACCAATGTTTATATTGCCTTTCTATATAGTTTCTAAAATATTTCTTTAATATATTTTCAAGATAATAGTTCCACCTAGTAGTTGGTTGATCTTTGAGTATCAAATAAATTCATGCATAACTACGTTGACTGCAAATACAATTCCTAGAGTCTTCATACTAGGACTATTTCTCACTTTTCATATACAGATGCCACAGTCTGGTCAAGCTGCTGTAACAATGTGTCTTAGATTAGATAATCTAAAAATAGAAAGAAGAAGAAAAAAGAACAGAAAAGAAATTTAATCACAGATTCTGGAGGGTGGGTAGTCCAAGATCAAGGAAACAGTGGGTTTAATGTCTACAGCAGGTCCCTTTCTTATGAAAACACTTTCTGGGTGTGTTGACATTGCCAAAGGGACAAGCAGACCCATTTGAGCAGGTTTCATAAGGGTACTAATAGTAATTGCTGGGACACTAGTGTTTCTCTGCGTCTCTGAAGACCTTAAATACTTTCAGATGGCTCTAGGAGAGACCTCCCAGAAACTGCTTGTTCTGGCCCAGTATTTAGTACTGTTGGATCCTCAGCCCCTGTCTGTGTCTGTGTCTGTCGCTTGAGTAAACTGCTTTGGCCAGTATAAAAGAGCTCTGAGTTCTGGGGTCTGCCTATAACGGACAAAGGTGTATGTCTGTCCTTTATTTAACTTGCCGTCTTGTAGAGCAAAAGGAGAAATATTCAAATACATCTGAAGACAAAAGTAATTAAATTTATGAGAGTCATTTAAATAGATGTTTATTCTTTAATGAAGGTTGAACAAATATGGAAAGTGGTTATCTAACCGCAAATTCCTATAGAGCTGTTACCTGAAGTATAAATATTCATCTTCATAAAAATTACATTAATTATTCTGGGGCTTGTAGCCATGCTAATGCAACCTTCAAACTCTTTTGTTCTGCTCTTTGTCAATTTCACTATTTTCTCCTCTAGGATTTGGGGACTTACTGTGTTGGGACCCTCAGTAACAGTTTTGATAAAGCACCCAATTGATGCTATAGGTTAAAATGAAGTTTGGGTGTAGTTTATGCGAACCCCATATACTGTTGACATGAATAATTAACAGTTGTTTTAATTTCAATTTCTTATTTAAAAAACAAACTCCCACCTTCCTAGGGCTCTAAAGCAGATGGAAATTGCACTAAGGGAAGAGGTAAGTATCCTTTTTAAACAATGAATTAAGCATTTGAGCAGGGTTTCCAGACAGGTGGATGTATTTATCTTTCTTTTTAAATCTCCTCCAGTCTCCTTCTTCTTAGGCCTATATTTTCTGTTATTTCCTTCCACCCAGAAATATGTATGATCATAGAGCATGAAGATCTTGGGTGGGGTGGGGGGATAGGAGAGTCTTGTACTAAACATTAGCAAAGGGTCCAAGCTGGCAAATTTCATGAGAGAATGAGAGATTCTGAAGAAAGCGTCAACTGAGGCGAGACAAACATTTCTTTTTTCATTACTATACAACCTATACAACTAACAAGAACAAGAATATGGTAAAAGAGTATTTGGACTTGGATCTTGCAGAATAGTCACTTTAATATCATTGAAATCATTCAGATGGCTGCGTTTTAATCTTCATCATCTTCTTCCATGGTAAAGTACTAAAGTTAGAATTTTGTCATTATAAGGTAATAGAGGTGGTATATTTTGAATTGTTTATTAATTCTGCTACAACAGAAGCTTCCTATTCCCATGTGATTTAGGCATTAATAAATATGCATCTCGTTATCAGAAGGTCACTCAGCAAAGAAGACTGGACGATAGACAACGAAAATGCCCTGCTTCTATACTTATGTACCAGCCTTTGCCCCTATATCTGTGACCTTGGAGGAACATCCTTCTAAGATTTTCCCTTGCAATATCCGTTCATCTTAAACTACCAATAGCCTATATATCTATCATGTTGCGTTTGGTTGTATTTGGTCACCATGGAAACATAAACAAATAAAATTAGCACCTTGTATCACATCTATTCATCATTCACAGCATCTCACATTCAGGAACTGTGTCCATGGTTATGGAGTGACAGGCAGCCTTTGAGCTCATTTATTCTCACGGGGTGTATTTACTCATATAGCTAAATTAGTCAGTAGAGGAGAAGCTGATGTCATTGATCACAACCTCACAGGCTGTCATGAGCAGAATGCAGCACTGTGTTCACTGAGAACTTGGTACCCAAGGTTCTGCTTCTTCAGAGAAAAGGAGCAAAGACCTCTGATATCACATGGATCACTGTAGCTTGGAATAAGGAGCAAAGGTCATATATTTCAATAAATAAGTGTATATATCTGGCCCCACAATTCTATTCTTTCAGTTGAAATAAACGAAGGGAACTCTAGTGAGGTCATAGGATTTTTTTTTAAAGGTTATAGAGAGTTAACTATGATAACTTGAAGGCACACAAAGACAGACACAGAACTAGAAAAACTTTAATTAGAGGGAAGGAGCGGAGGGGAGGGGAGGGAGGGAGGGAAAAATAAAGGAATGTAGACAGGGCAGAAAGTTGGCTGGCTTTAGGGTTGGTCTGATTGGATGGTGAAGCTGGAACTTTGGTCTGTCAACTTTCAAAAAAAAAAACCTTACTGATACATACTAACAGCTTTTGAAAGGGAAGTTTAATGAGCACCAGCTGATTACAATTCAAGTAAAAGTTTTCTGAAAACAATGTGAAAATGCCATGTGTATGAATGCTAATACTATTACCGGAGTTTATCTAAAGTAATACTTCAGGTCTGGAGAAATGGCTTAGTAATTAAGAGTACTGATAGCTCTTCCAGGGGATGCAGATTTGATTTCCAGCACCCATACTGCTGCTCATAACCATCTATAACTTCAGTCCAGGGTATCCAATGTCCTTGTCTGACCTCTTTGTGTATCAAGCACATGATGCACAGACATACATGCAGACAAAACATCTATATACATAAATTTTACATGTTAATTTTAAAAAGTAAGTACCAAAATAAAGAGTCAGCCTAATTCCCAGAGGCCATTGGGGTGATTTTCACATTACTCTATTTGGAGAGCACACTCTGAGTTTGGAATAATATGAAGTAAAGGTCACCGACCCAGTGATTTTTGCCTTCGGTTGAAGAGCTTTATGAGTGCCCTGAAAATGTGGGCTGTGAGTGAAAGATTCTCTGTGAAAGACTGAGTCCAAGGAGCACCTTGGAATGATTTCTTAAGGACATGTTCCCCTCCAGAGAATAGTAAGCTTCCCCTTTTGCCTTTAAGTCACTGACCAGCTCTCAGGAATGGAGAACATGACAAGCTCTCTTGAATCCCCTCTTCTCTACTTTCATCCCAAGCTGCCATTGCATGAATTTAAAAGTCACCTTTGTTACAATAGTTTACCTCTTCCTATTTTTGGATACCCATATCCCATCTGCATATAATTTACATATGCTAGTATATGCACTTGAATTTGCATGAATTACAGATAAAATTCCTTGTGGTGACATCTTGAGCTGAGATTAGCTGACTGCTCCAGGTTTCCTGTGACCTTCTTGCTTTTGGTTGGCATTTTCTCCTTCAGAGGTTCATCCTCACAGGATCATACCCCCTCCCACACCTGTCCCAATTACCAAAAATAGAATCCTATTTTCTCCCTGGTCCTCTAGCTTCGATGTATCAGGTTGTTGTGTATGCTTTCTATCCCTTTCATTTTCCATCCTCCTGATATCATGATCTTCCCAGAGATATGAGTGTTGTCATCATGCCAAAAGAGCAGCACACAATGGTCTCTCCCATTCGACCTGGTCTTGACATCCATTCTTTGTTACTGACACTGAGTGACCTCATTTGAACCTGAGTAGTTTAAATTGTGACCTGAATGTTAACTTTATAGACTGTTAGAATGTCATAGTTTACTGTATTTATGTTTCCCTCTTAGAGTTATGATGGAACACTTTAATGTCTTCCCAAGGAGTGGGAAGTATTTGATCTTGGGGTTGAAACAAGCATCATTGTTGTTTTTTGCAATTCTCATCTACATGCCTAATATATCACATTGGGAAAGTGATGGTCAGTGAGGTAGAAGACATCAGTGAATTAAGGGACTTGAGTTTGCCAAAATGTAATTCAAAAGGAAGCACAAGGCTCCGAAATGGGTAACCCTGTCAGAAATAGCTCTAGTAACAATCTTGCAATTCCTTCAGGTCCACTTCCAAGTCCACCATGAAGGGGTGGGACTGTCCAGGCCTCCCATTGATATTGCAGTTTGCTCCCACCACAGAAATACCTCAGTGACTCTAGCTTCATTTTCTCATAGACTGGATTGAAATCAATGTGCTTCAGCCTCTGAGGGGTGTGGTATTGGTGGCATTGTAATAATAGAACAACAAATTTGTATGCGTGACATTCATATTGTTAAATCTTTATGGCCCAAATAGAAACAGGAGCAGCTATTTGAGAAAGCTGTTTCGGGTTATGCTGCTGTTCTTTATTCCATATCTGTTCATAGCTGCCTTTTAATATATCAATCCATTCCATTTTTGTTCTTCCAAAGTTTTGCTTGTTTCTATGAGCATCTTTGGGAATCTGAACTGTCAAACCTATTTCAATTATAAGGGATACTAAGTCATATTTAATGCATCCTGGTTGAAAAGAACACCCATTGCTCTTCATATATCTGTCAAGACTTGCTTTTTCCTTGTCTTTACAATGCTGCTAAGCTATGAAAGAACTTTGTTAAGAATGTTACCCATATCTTATACTCACATAATGTTCTGCTTAAAAGATTGATGGGTTTCTGAAATTCATACAGATAGTACATATTTGTAAACTTCTAAGGCATATATTTGAAGTGAAAAATAAGAAAATGCTTTTGGGTGAGGGAGGCCCAAGTAATTCCAAAGCAAATTGCATTTTAAAATTGTGTAATCCTTCTACACATTGAGAGAATTTATTAAGACATATATACTCTCAAAAATAAAAACAAAAACCCCAGGCCTATGCTGAAACACGGGCAGATATCATATGCTGATATTTGATGTTAGCTGTGTCCCTATAAAAATTTTTAAAAAATAATGTCTACTTACTGCTCATTAAATTTTCTTGTGAGCATCTCAGTAGTTCTGATAAGCTTGATGGGCAATTTGAGTGTAGTAGAGAAGCACTGTCCCCTAAAGAAGCTTTGGCTGGTTTAGGCATTAGCTATCCACTCGGTGAAAACTAACAAGGTCATTATGTGTTTTTCATAAGAGAAGGCAAAGAGAGAGCACAGCCTTGGTGCTGCTTAGTAGCTTTAGTCTGTCCGTCATCTCTTAGATGGGCCTCACCTACTTAAAAATAGAAGAGCCATCTACGAAAAAAATGGTTTAATGGTTACAAATGCTCTATAGTTTATTTACAAAGCACTTTTACATATATTCTCATATGCCCAGGAAAAATTCACGTCTCATAGCCTGGCTAGATTCAAGTGTGTGTGTTGTGTTGTGTTGTGTGTTGTGGGGTGTGTGTGTGTGTGTGTTTCTCTCTGTATGTCTCTCCCTCTCTTGCTCTTCTCTCTCTCTCTCTCTCTCTCTCTCTCTCTCTCTCTCTCTCTCTCTCTCACACACACACACACACACACACACACACACTCCAATATCTCAGTTCTCTTCTATGTGTGATAAATTTTTTGCTTCTGAAACTTGGTGAAGGCCAAAGATTTCTTGGACATGGTTACTGGAAATTGTGGAAACTGCCCATTCATTCAGGGTGTTTCATGTCATCTGCATTCTACAAACAAAGAGCACTTGCCTGCCACCAGCTCAAACTATCAAATTTGAACTGCTACAAAATCTTTTACATTTTAAGCAGGAATATGATAACCATACCCGTATAGAAGGGGAGGGGATACGGGGATGTTGGCCCGGAAACTGGGAAAGGGACTAACAATTGAAACGTAAATAAGAAATACCCAAGTTAATAAAGATGGAGAAAAAAATTCTATGCATAGAGCTCTTTTGTGCATGAAATTATTTTAAAATTGTGTAAAATTATTGTTAGGCTTTGAGGGTAAGGTAAGGTAAACTCTGTAGACTTGAATTTCACCCTGCAAGTGTCTCCTTATATATGCAGTTATTCGAAACTCCTGCATTTGAAGGACTTCTTGGTTCTAAAGATAGCAGAAAAAAATGGCATCAGAGGCCAAGCAGGTTCTCACTCGTGTGAAGAGCAATTACTGTTCCTTTATTCTCTTTGTCTCCTCTCTCGGCCTCTCTCCATCCCAGTGTCTGCCTTGCCTTACTGTGTTGGCAGTATCCCTAGCAACCTTGACACCCAGCATCTTTACCATAAACAACTTTCTACCTAACTCAGTCCTTCCAAGGTACCAGTGTTTAAATACTATATGTATTTTCTCTGAAGGAAAGAGAAAGAAAATTCACATCGTTTATGAAATGGATTCTTGCCCCAAATTCATGTTTCTTGTGTCTCATGAGAGATCCTAACTCACAGCAGCTACTGGGTGCGGCTGCTAAACATAGTGTTCATAAGTTAAAGTAACTCATGAAGTAACTATAGTTCATTTATTAAAATAAATGTAGGGCTTATGAATAATGGACACTTTTTAATTCATGAGAACAATTATAGTTTAGTTATGAGAACTTAATGCTCATTTTGTAGCATGTTGTTTCCTTCTGGAAAGAATTTTTGTGAGCCTACTAAGTCCATTTCACTGCTTTAGTTAAAAATGCTTTAGTTTAAAAAGGAAACTACTGAAATATTTCTGCTAATCTGTTATTCAACTATTATGGCACCATGAAATTGGGCAGAATGTGACTTGGAAAACATTGGCTTTCCAAATATCCTTTGGACCCACATTGACATGTCTTGGTAGAACTGAGATTGCTGAAGTTTAAATGGGGTGGGAGTGACTTTCTCTTCCTCAGCCAAACTGTTTTATTAAAAATACCATATTTTAGCATCTATTTTAAAACCTTTATTTCATACTGAAATTCATCTTAGAATTGAACTTGAAATGAAAGGTTTCATTATACAATAAATAAATTATCAACTCAGCCTTAGTAGACCTAGAAATGTGCTGTAGAAGAATTGCACAGCAAAGTACATGGGGAGTCTGTGCAAGTGTTAGCATTTGACCCCTGTCTTCAAAAATGACTGGTGGGAGCAAATTAGTACTGAGAACATGTCTGTAATGGCTCACGGTACCTTAATATCACTCAGCTCCTCCCAGGTTTCCCTAGGAAGTCATGTGCTTGCTTACCCAACTAGGTTTCCTTTTCTTATTTTTTTTCTCTTTTTTTTTCCGGAGCTGGGGACCGAACCCAGGGCCTTGCGCTTGCTAGGCAAGCGCTTTACCACTGACCAACCCCTTCTTATTTTTTTTTTATATTTTTTTTTATTTTAAGGCAAAGAGCCAGAAGTTTCTTCCCTTGGAGAGTCACTTTTATCTTGGATTCATATCTGAACATATTTCCCCTCAGAGGGTTAGTCAGCTTTTAACCACCATGACAAAATACCAGAAGTAAACAAATTAGGTGGAGGAAATATCCATTTGGATCGATGAACCATGGTTTCAACCCATGGTTGCTAGGCCTATTGTGTTTGGCCTGAGACGAGGCAGGATTTGGTGGCACGATCATGTGATAGAGGAGGTCTCTTCATCTCATGAGAACCAGGAAACAGAATGAGCTTCCAATATCTCTCTCATTAGCACACCTCCCATCACCTAACTCCCAGTAGCTTCTACCTTGTAAAGGTGCATCAGCTCACAACAGCGCCCAAGGCAATGGCCCATCCTTCAATACACAGTCTGTAGGGGCACTTAGGATCCCAAGAGCTGCTTCCTAGTGATCTCCAAGTTCTTTAGGTATACAGAACATCTTCAGTGTTGTTTTAGCCTCTCTATCTGTGCGCTCTTACATTGCACTAGTTGCCCTTGCCCTAACCATTAAAGTGTAACATGTTTCTTTCATACTATAGACCAGTAAATAGTAGTCACATCATACACATGAGTATTCTTATTCTAATATGCTTACATGTCGGTGAACATGCTATTAGCTTAGTATGCACTGCCATAACTACTAACTTCATTTAGTTAGATGGTTTAGTTGAGTACCATGCTTGGGTATTCCTGCTAATAAGTGGAATCATTGTCTGCTCCTTTTTCACTTCTTGAGAAAATAAGAGAATAAAGAAAGGCAAAGAAATATATGTTATTTATCTTTACGTTTGGTGGTAAAAATCTAAAACCTATGACAGAAGTAAGTTTTACATGATCATTAGTTTAGTCTTGTTCTAGTATTTTGAGTATTGTGCTAAAATACCTTAACTTCTTAACTGTCCTTTTTTTTTAGTTGCGTTTTTTTATGTTCATTTTAAAGAACTGTAAATAAAAGTTTATTAACAGAAAAAGTCTTCCCTGTGTAATAAGTACTTATTAGTTGCATGGATTTTCCCTTGATTGAGTTAAAGCAGCAACCCACCCTGGATAGTCAAAGTTCTCCATTTTATTCAGGTTCTTAGTATCAAATTAGCATGGTCAGGCAGCTGTGATCTTGTGATATCCATGAAGCAGGTATGGAGAGGTAGCCAGCAATGCCTGTTCCTTGAGGATATCTGTCCAGGAGGAACAGCATTAAGAGCTGGGGTTGGCTTAGACAATGTGATATGGGAGATTCTAAGCTCTTCCGGCTTCCCAAGTTCCTCTGTTAGTAATCATCAAAGTGGAAGGCATAAAAGATGCTGCAGCTCTGTAAGTCCAAGCCAAACTGAAATCCAGCACGAAGAGGGCATTTGTGCAAACAGTTCCACCCTAGAAGAGGAGCTGTTGGAAATTCTTAATTGCCAGAGGTGAAGGGTCAGTTTTCTCTAAGTTGATAAATCAACCACATTTGGAGTGCAGAGCCACTCATCCAAAAATATTTGGGCAGCATAACTGACCTAATGGCGGAAAATAAAGATCATTAGGGGAGGGGGTTATCTGTGGGAAATGGGAGAAGAGATATGATTCAACCATGTCCAAAATTCTCAAATAATAAAGTATTAAAAAATAAAATACGAAATTCACCTTATTTCAGATCCGAAGACAGTCTCTCACTCACACTTTGAAAACAAGAATACAAAGTGCATAGAAAGGAAATGTTAGAAGTTACCTGAGGCTGTTCTTGTTGGTATTGATTAATTCCTATTCTTAGCTGGCTGAAATGAAATTAGGAATTAATTAAGCTTTGATTTCGAAGGGGTTTGGTTTCAGGTATCATGTGCTAGCCTTGCTTTAAGTGAAGGAAGCCGATTGGGGACATAAGCTTTTAAAAATGTTTTCATTATTTTGGAATGAAAAAAAAGAACTATTTTAAGGAAATGCATTAATTGTCTTACTGTTTTATTTTTATGTATTGACTAGGTTGACTGAGCTGAAGCCGATTCCATAGTAAAAAGAAACCAGGGGCAGACCAACATCAGCTTAACATGTAGCTGTTACTTTAATGAGTTAAGATTTCAAAAATCGAAGCTCATCATTACCAATAACATCAATATCTGCAAAAACGACAGCACTTAAGGCCCCGACATGTCTCTATGTCTCTTACTATTGGGAAGAAATTTGTCTTGATGAAGTGGGAAAGTGACATGGTCATATTTCAGAATTAAGGTTATAAGCTAGAAACGCGGAAGTGTGTCTGAACAGGCTAGCATGATACGGAACAGCTGGAAAGATGGCTCAGCCTTAGCGGGTCAGCTGCTTTCCTAGAGACTCCAGGTCCATTACTTACATCCACGGCAGGTGACTAACAACCAGCTGCGATTCCAGCTCCAAGGGATCAGACACCCTCTCCCAGCCCCCATACACACATGTAGGCTTGCACACATAGTCACTAAAAGATGTATTATATATTTAAATCTGATACAGAGAAACTCAAAGGTTGAAGAGTTGGTTTTCAGCAAGTCCTAGAAGCTGTGGTCTCTTTTTCCTACCTCATATTTAAAACAGAGAGAAAACAGTCTGTTCCATTTATAGATAGTACATTCTGCATGTTCTGAGTTCCAAAGGCCTACACCCCAAGCAAAAACCTCTGGTATTAGCCCCAGGAAATCCTAGTTAAAAATTTAGGTTAAGTCAATCATTACCGGTTGGCTATCTGCTGGGAAAAGTATTTCCACCTGCATGAAATCTTTTTATTTTAAATAATGGTTGAGATAGGGTAGGGCCAGATTATTTTCAATTTTTATTTTAGTTGGGCAGAAGTGAGAGGAAGGGACCTTGAATTTCTCTTAGAAAGTCTGAAATGTCCCTTAGAACAATGGCTATTGTCTCCATCTTATAATGGCTCCTTGTTTCAATGGATTCGCTAATTGTTATAGTAGAATTTTTTTTTGTGTGTTCTTTCCAAATCTCCTGCCCAAATAGGGTAGACTTTATGCCTTCTACGGAATCAGTGCATCTCTCCACATCTTGCTTTGCTAAGAGGGTGGGGGGCAGGGGATCATAAGTGTTGAAAGGAGTTCTTACATTTGGAACATGCATATTTTATTTAAAAACTGAATTATTGCATTTGTAGCAATTTGTTCTTCAAAGTATGATCAATGAGTGCAAAACCTGTTTTGTAGCTGAGAAGATCTGCAAGCAATCGTGAAACAGAGAGAAGCTGGTAGCCAGGTCTGTGCTCGTGAGTGTAGTCCCCTCTGTCAGTACTGACGCAAGAAGAAATTTTAAAACTGATTACTTCAACATCCTTACTCGAAAATTTGATCTACCTTATTTTCACCAGTTGGTGACTGGTTTCCATGGAAATGGAAATGGAATATGCATTTCTTGTTTTAGATTTTCAGCTGTCCCATGCCAACTGAGAGCTGTAAATGCCATTTGGTTAACAGCAAGGATCCAGAATTCTTCCATTTTAAAGTGGCAGAGGGAGAGGAAAAGAAAATGCTTGCCAAGTCATTTCACTTCTCTCTCTCTTTAAAAATAATACCATTTTATGACTGAACTATTGACTGGTGACTATCAGACATAAATGAAGTCTAACCATCTCTCTCCTGAGTAACCAATGTTAATGCTTTTCCATCCTTCACACTGTAGCTTAACTGCATGGGTTGGTCTTCCTGATTCCCACCTGCTGTGCACGGAGTGTGCATTGGAAACAGGGATCCTCACAATGTTGAAAGGAGACAATTTAATGATCTCCATGATTCACGACCTTAGTGGGGAAAAGTCTCATTAAAGGAAGTCAGAGGACTGGAAAAACTCCTCGCTTTTGGTAAAATGTTGGTTAATTTGTCATCAGGATTTTCCAGTTGTGAGATCACTGTTCATAACTACTATGTTTTCTAGAACTCTTCCATAGAAACAAGAATGTAGAATACTAAAGTAAATGCTTTAACATAAGATGGTGAAGCATCAAAACAATTAGATTTTCGTCTTGCTTTATGGCTCATTAGCAGTTGATTTGGTATGAATACTGTAATAAAACTTTACTACCATTAATGTATAAATCTTCTTTTAAACTTGTTTATATACTAGATTGTAAAGTAACACAAGGCTAGTTCCTAAATAAACCCAGCTCCTGAAATGAACACACTTCTGCTCATGAAGGCATAAAAGAATTTCTCCATGTATCCATTTCTTCCTTTAGTGAAGAAAACTACATATAATTGCTTTCAAACATTGACTTCCTCTATGTCCTTTAAGTGTGGTCTCACACCTGGCCAAGTGGTTTGTCACCTTATTGTTGATCCTAATTGCTAGACTGAGTGAACTTCATGAGCACTCTGGGGGAAGCCTTAAATGACTACCTATCATTTAGGGCCTGGTGTTGTCCGTTGTCACATTGTTTGTATGGGGATTATCACTTTGGAAACTGTTTTAGTGCAGAAAGTTCATGCCTCTTAGGGACTGGAATAAAGCATTTAGGATGTGGCTAGAGACTTACATAGAGTATCTTACATAAGTCAAAGGAGCAAGCCAATTGTCATCACAAGTGTGATTTGACACATGATTGTTTCTGCCTTTTCAAGAGAGACCAACGAGCTGCTGATCTTAAGCCACAACCTGCCTAGTTTGAAGAGCCACTTCAGGAATGATTGTGTCTAATGTGATCAGCAACATCTCTAATCAAAGTGGTAGAGCTAATCATTGTCTAATATAATCTACAGGTTGATCTGGCCAGGGGTGGATCTCACCTCTGGAGAACAGAGCAGTGACTGATCCATTCAGTATTGACTCTAATAAACTGCTTTGATCCAGTCAGTAGAGGATACAGCCAGGAACCTGCTTCAGTCTGCATTTGATCCAATCAGTGCTTGGATACATTCTGTGGTTGATACAATTATTGGCTGATTGAGTCACTTCTTAGTCTAATCGGAGCTTTGCTGCGATCAGTAGTTAATTCACCTAGGGCAGGATCCAAATCATTTTTTCAATCAGTAGTTGACCAATTGTATGATGCAGTCAATACCAAATCTAATCACCTTGGATCCAATTATTGGCTAATCCAAAGAAAAGAATCCACTGAAATTGAAGGCAGAATCAGTGCTTAGATGAGAAAGCAGCACATTATTTGAAAAATAAAAGAGAGATTATGAAACTGCATGTAGTTTATTATCTAACAGCATGTAGTCATTGGCACTCTTACATCAGCCAGAAATGAATCATGCTTGTAGTTTTTCTGAATGCTAAATAATATGAAATGTGAATTTTAAAAGGGTCATAAACAGACTCAGTTTGCGGAGCTCTTTATCAGCTATTCCAAGGACCATTTGGAATTGTTTCATTGGCAAAGCCTTCTCAAGGCCATGGTCATGGGGCCAGTTTTGCTGACCTCCCTCCCACTTCTACTAAGCTCTCCTTTTGAGTCCCCCTTTAACATAGCTTTGTTTGTGTTTACCAGATACTGTGGCACTCACATAGGAAATGCCATGACTTATGAAAATTCATTAAGCAATTCGAATGGCTTGCCTTGCCTTATGTTGTTTGTATGTTCGTGAAGATGTGAAGATACACACTGGAAAGGAAAGGGACGCTAGGCTCATCATCAGCTTCTCAAGTGAATGTTCTTCTCTGTTGTTGTTCCTTAATTTTCACCCCCGATGAAGAAACAAACGGAGACTCTCACACATGCTACGCTCTGACTCTACCACAAAGCCTAGTAGTATTATTCTTGAATAGATCCTTATTTAGAAACTCCAGTGATTATGGTACCATAATAACGTCAGGGCACCTGAGAGTACTTGTCTCAGGAAAGGTCTCAAACAACCGTCACTTTGTTCTGGCCCTAACAAGTGTGGACAAGCCAGGGGACACATGCATATTCTACCTTGAATGTTTGTTTTATTGTTTTGGAAACCTTAGGACTTGATTTCAGAAGATCTGAATTCAAGATCTTTCAATACAAATGAGTTGTGTTAGCTTAGGGTAGTCCTATAACTCAAAAAAATCAGTTTCCATATTTATAATTTGGAGGTAAAATATGTACATAGTACAAGATTACTGTAGAAACTAAATGAAATTAAATATGAGGAATTATAAGAGACAATCTGATAAATTATATTTAAAGCCCTCATTGGTTTTCTAATATATAAATTGTAAATTATGTATTATATTGAGTATTCTTTGTGTAGGTGTGTGTATACATGTATTTGTGTATCTGTGAACATATAATATCCATACATGTTTGTAGGAGGGAGGTACACACACTTATGCAAGTATACTAAGATCAGAATAAGAATATTCTATCATTCGCTACCTGTTTTTTGTTTTTTGTTTTTGTTTGTTTGTTTGTTTGTTTGTTTGTTTTTGAGGCAGGGTCTCTACCGTGGGCTCAAATGTTCTCTAAGAAGAACCAAGCCCCAGAGATCCTGCAGTCTTCCCTAAGCAGAGCCGGTGTTCAGATGTGACTGCTGCCACCTGACTTGTTAAGTGGTGAGGGGCTCTGAACCTCAGCCCTCATGATTATGCTCTCTCCAGTCACAGACACTGATATTTCAATGGCTGTGCAGGGCATTTACTGAAGTGAGGAAACTGTATAACTCTGCATTCAGCATCAATAAAAGAGACTTTTATAAGGGTAGAAGCATGTATGGTTTGGGGCCCTAAGAAGACTGATTTTATTTCCACCAGGCCTTGAAAACAAAGACGTTCACTGGGCTGAGGATATGTATCCAAGGATGATTTTCATATGTTCAGAAAGCAAAGAGAAAGAAAAGCAAGTGCAAAACTTCCTGTTGCCACATAAAGTCAGTCTCATTACAGAAAATGTTTCCCAATTCATGTCCTTGCAGGTACACAAACACCATCATAGTCAACGCCTATCTCCTATGCTATTTTTACAGGAAATGTTCTTTGTGCTGTATACATCAAATTGCAAAACTGATGATTAGGAATTAGGATTTTTTTTAATTAATTTATTTTTATGTGGATACTGGAAGTCAAACCCAGATCCTCTGGAAGAACTGCCAGTGCTCTTAACCTCTGAGCCATCTCTCCAGCCTAGGAATTAGGATTTTTTTAAGGAGGTTTGTCCTACCTGTTAGGTTAGTTCTTCTGTAATGTTGAAAACCTTCTAATATGTGTGACGATGACATGAACATCACAAGGCACCGGAGCTGGGCTCAAGGCTGGTGCTCTTCTGGTGTCCTTAGGCTGGAAGGAGTACATGATATTTGAGTTGAAAGAGGACTCTGGTACTCCTCAGACCTGAAGTTCCTGAAGTGTCTTGCAGAAAGCAATTTAGTTAACACTAAGAAACCACTTATCCACAACTCAGTGCCACTGTTATCCATATTTCAGATAAATAGGAATATACCATAATCACATGTTCTCATTGATGACTGCTTGGAAAGTAAGACTTGTGTCCTCAGTAGTTGGACAGCTTAGCCATGATCAACAAGGAATCTTTCAGCCAGGTGAAATCAGACATTTGTAATGCCATTTCCACCAGCTCTGAACAGAATTTGAACAAAGGTATTTTTAGCCTACTTCACAGTACATATTGAATGATTTATTTATCTAAAAATTGAAGCAAAATCTAATAGAAGCAGGTCTATTTCTTGGCCTAGAGTAGCCACTGACACTACATCATGTCACATGTGTTGTTCTCACCTTTGAACCCTTAGTGACAAACACACCCTTCAGTACTTGTTTGATTCTCACTACCATAGGTGATGCAGAAAATTTAGTTAGACAGAAGCCAAGGGAGCAGTTTCATTTGTTTCAGTAACATCATTATAGCAGTGGCTGCAAACTGCTTACAGTGTTCTGGTACAGGTGAAATATTGTATATTTTGAGTACATTCTAGAACCCTAGTGTATTATTTTGCTACTTAAAATGTACTTATATAATGTGACTTTCTGGGAACATTTGAGGAAGGGGGAAATGTATAGAAAAAGACCGCAAAAAAATGAAACTCATAATTTGATTCAGGCTTGGTTTCTTTCCTTACCTTTATGGACCTTTCCCAGTCTCTAGGCATACACATTCAGCGTACACCTCATACTTCATGCATTACTGAGTTCTAATTATGAAATTTTCTTCTAATTATGATAATGCGAAATTATAGGAAAATCAACCTAGGCAGCAGGAGGGGTAGTTGTTTGGTCTGCATACCGAGCATTTTCACTGGCAACAACCCCAAACCAGAACAACTGGAGCAGAAATTCTTAGAGCATTTTGCTCCTAAACCTTGATTAGCATGTGCCCCAACACTTGATAATCATTTGCATAAGACTAGCAACATCATGCCACTGGCCTTAGGTTCAATTAGTCAAACTCATAGAGCTCACAAGGCTCCAGAGGCAAATTTTGTTTTCTTATAATAGACAAATAACATGTTGGTATGGTAGTTTTCAACACATTTAGACTGTGTGCACGCATGTATTTATGCACGTGTGTGTGTGTGTGTGTGTGTGTGTGTGTGTCTGTGTGTGTGTGTGTGTGTAGGGCAGAAATTGCTGTTAGATATCTTCCTTAATCACCTTTTCACTTTGCTTTTTGAATCATGGTTCCTCACTGAACCTGGGGCTCACTGATTCAGCTAGCCTGGACAGCAAGCCCCAAGGATCCTCTTGTGTCTCACCATCTCAGCTCTGAGATTACAGACACCGATCCCATCCATGCATGGTGTCTCTACCTGAGTACTTGGGAGCTAAACTGGGGCCCTTCTGCTTATGTGCCTAGCACTTTACCACTGGAGACACCCCAGCCCCTTAGCACCCTAGCACCAGTAGCCTCCCTAGGCTCTAGCCCCTTAGTCCTTCAGTCACTCCAACCCTCTAGCCCTCAGTCCACCAACCCCTCTAGTTTCCTAGTCCTACCCAAATCTCTTAGTGTTCCTATAGTTACTTTTTTTCTCTAATGATATACTACACTGCCTGCCAAGTGATACTTGAGAAAGAGAATCACTTTACTTGAGAAAAATCTGTAAATTTGTAGTCCCAGGATCATGTAAGTAAGGAGGCATTCTATTTTCTGAGTCTATCTCAGCAGCTCAAGACAGGGACTTCTCGTCATGTGTTTACAGTCCTGCTCACAGTAATTCAAGAACCAGATTTTGATGTTAGTGTTTTGAGATGGCCTCTTGCTATAAGCCTAGACTGGCCATAAACTTGTCTCAGGCACACATATGCTTCAAGTATAGCTGTAAATGACTACACTAGCATTCAGTTTTCTTTTTCAACAATGTTGTTTGCTACTTAGTATCATACTTTTCTTAGATGCCAGACAGAAAAGCTAGAAAGTCCAATCACAGTAACTTTCCATAGGCAAATGAGGGCCAGATGATCACTCACTGAGACTCCTGTGCTAACATAGTAAGCCTCAGACTATTCAATTTTCTAGATTCCAAACTTTCAAAACAAGAGTTGAACATTTCAAAAGAAGATAGGAGAATATGGAGGAGTAAGGGAGGGACTAATATTGTTCAATAATGTATCTTTTGGCATGTGCTTTGGCAATTGACAACCAAGAATTCTGAGTAGTTTACTTCAATCGGTGGGTATGGTGACGCATACTTGTGATTTCAGCAATCAGGAGGAGGAGGCAAGATGCCTCAACTCTAGAGTGATACTTGGGAAAGAGTATCACTTTGCTTGGGAAAAACTATGGATTTGTCACTTCCAGGGCCATGTAAGGAAGGGGGCATTCTGTCTTCTGAGTCTAGACTTAGAAGTTCAGAACTGATTTTCCTGGGCTACAGAGTGGGATTCTTCTTCAAAAAATGAAAACGAAAAAAAGAGTGTGCACAAAAAGGAGGAGGAATGGGGAGACACAGGCTTTCCTGGGTTGGAGACAATGATTTTTCTGTAACACAAATATCCATGGGACAAAGCTGAACATTCTGTTAGATCTTCCAAGGAAAAGTTGGGTCCTCAAGATCTACATTAGCCAACTAATGGTTAAGAGAAACCAGTTGACTCCTAGCTAAAGTGACTCAGCAAGAATGAGGAACTTCTGTCTGTGCATACAGAGGCACATGGGACAGCTCCTCTGTTTATGCGGAAGGAAAAAAGACACTGAAATTGTTTTAAAAAGCTATAGTAGGTTGGTTTTTAAGAACACTACAGGGGACTCTCTTGTAAGTGGTTATGGAAAATTAGAGAACCAGGCTTCCAACCCCTCTTAGCCTCCTGTGGAAGAGAAGAGCATTAAGGAGTCACAAGAAGATGCAGACAACCATGAGCCATTGACTTCCTAGACACCAACTTAAGTACTGAAGACCAATTACTTACAGCCAAGGACAGGACCGAAAACTATAACAGGTACAGATCGGGAATATTAAGCAGGCAGCCAAGCCAAGGGCCTGTCCCATGGCCCTGGTTAGTATGCTAGTGTATATTAGCGTATAGTATACCAGGACATAAACTGTAGTGATTGCTGAGGGAAATAGGTAGCTAGGGAGGAAGCCCACATCCATGTGTGCCTGTGTGAGGTTTCTGTTATACTTTATCTTTCCATGAAACGTGTTTGAGGGAAAAAAACAGAAGCTGGCAAAGCATTGGTTTTTGTTTGTTTGTTTGTTTGTTTGTTTGTTTGTTTTGAGAAACAAAACAATTTCACTATTCTTTAGATGTGGGGTAGGATATGTTTTTATGTTCTTTCGGTTAACAAGGAATGAGTTACTTTTGTAGGCCATGGTGGATAGAATGAGAAAATGCAATAGGTCTAGGCCTATGTTTTAAGATAATGTGGTTGTTAAAAAAAAATGCTGTTAAATAATTATGTCCACTAGCTGCAGTCAGGGAGTAGGACTGTGGGCAAACAAATGATGAAATCTTGGTCTCCATTCAGAAACTGAGGATTGTGGGCTGAGGGTGGAAGTCATTGGGAGGTCCTGAAAGTCCAGAATTACACACTCAGGACATTCCGAACTACTGTCCACCTGTGTTTCATATCTTCCATTTACCATCTGCCAGGATAATCATTTTCATTTGTAAAATAAGAGAAATCCTGCCTGCTTTACGTATTTGGCAAGTACAATGTGAGATTCCAAATGAGTACAATACGAATACAGTATTATCACACACGTCGAGAGGAGTGAAGACCAGCACTTTTGAACTGTATGTTGGAGAACACTTCCCTCTTGCTTGCTGTCTCATCTCCCTCTAAGAAGGCTTTTGAAATACATGGTTTGCTCTAAGATTTGTATCATACAAATACAGCCAAGAAAGAATGGACATGCCAGATGGCCAATGGGAAGAGCTTGGGTGGAGATTGGCAGGATGCATGGACAGTTGAAGATACTTGTGGCAGGAAGTGAAGGACGCAGGCAGCACTCGGTTAACTACTTGCCTTTGCTAGGTAGATTCCTACACAGATGACTTTTTCCTTTACAAGACATGATGGCAAGTGCAAGGGGAGAACTCCCCATTCATCCTGATCACTGGTTCATCACTGAGCTCTCTCACATCACACCTTAAGTTCTATGAAAGCTTCTGTAAGTTAGGGTTTCTAACCCCACTAACTCCCATGGATGGGAGTGAAGGTTCCCTAGCAGCATGCTCAACGGACATGACAGGAGGGACAGAAGCATATGACAACCTCTAATCACAGCTTATACTGTATAACCTGTGAAGGAAGCTGTTCACCTACGACACTTTGCTTTATGTGTTTACATTGATTAGTAGATGCCCTGAAGTGTCACAGCTCCGTAGAAATGTCCTGAATTGAATCTTTATAAGTAACTGATGATAGAAGATGATAAAATATAGAAAGAAAGGGAAGTAGAGCAAGGATTAACATGGCTTTTGTGTCATTATTTTGAGTGTAAGTTTTCTATTGAGGGCAAATTACATAGCAAAATGTTTCACAATTACCAGGATCCTGAATCTATCCAAGCATCGGAGCTATGCCACATTAAGAAACACCTTTAAAATGTTAGGTTGTCCATATCCAATTGATTTTTTCTTGTCCACTTTCTTTTATGTCAATTCATTAGTATACAAATTCATTATAATGTGTGTAACTGGATTATTTTTCATATTTTTCACCATGATATGTGGTAAAATCATGAATATGCACAGGGTTGTAATCACACCCAATTACTAAAGAGTCCTCACTACCTGTGCTCTTATTAGGTGTTCTCTATGTGGTACCTTAATATCGAGTATATTTTCTAGACTAAAAGCACACTAATGCACATATTCTGATCTTTAAATAAAACTACATCTGAAAAACAGACCTGTATTCCTGATGTTAGTGATTAGCGGACTTGATTGTTGATGCTGCCCACCCTGTTCTTCAGAGGCTTGCTGCTCACACACTTGAACTTCAAACCAGCCATGATGATAATGATTCCCCCATGATTTGCTATAAATCCATGTCAAAATACTGAGTCTAAATAAGATTTAAAAGTAAAAAGGTCATTGGCATTTTGTGGGGAAGCTATCATTGTCATCTGAAGCTCGTGGGCTGTTTAACTGTAGTCTAGTCATTTGTGTCAGTGACATTATGCGATGGTACATTACCTAACTGATATTTTAAACATAAGTAAGCAGGAGAGAGGGGGTGCACCACAGATGATTTCATCATTTCATGAAAGTGGTTTATATATAATTAAGAAGAACAATAAAAAGACGTCTTTGTAAGACACTTGTAAGGAAATAGTCAATGGAGAATTCTCTGTGCATTAAAGATGTGTGCAATTGGTGCCAGCCTTTGTTACATTTGAGAAATGCAGAAACGAACTAATTATTCAATTTTTAAATGGTGTGGGAAAACAGACATTCAATATTCTCTCTCCTAGTACGGTACTTCCAAAATTCCCAGGAAGGTACTAAAGAACATTTTGTGGATGGCTAACCTAGTGGGATACCATGAGAATTTCTATGGGAAGATACAAATACATAACATTGACTGGGCACAAGCTTGTCTCCAGTGATCATCCAGCTCTAAGCCTGGTGGGAGATGTGATTCAGAAAGCCCAGAGATGGAAGATAAAGACAGTATAATTTAATGAGGCACATAATAAAAGAACTCTTACATAAGATAGAACCATAGGCATTGTCCTCTTCACCTTAATAAGGAAAGAACTATAGAAGGTGAACCAGTAGGTACATTAGATGTTCTCACTCTAAATAACAGGTGGCACAAGAAATCAGATGACTGTATAGTTTTTAAGAACTAACAGTGCTTAGAATCACACCTGTAATTCATATTCCTTGTGTTGGCTGACCGCCAAATAGCTGCAGAAACAAATTTAAATTTTCTTTGGAAGACTGAACTTTCCACATGAGCCTCAGAGGGTGCAAAAAGACAAAAGCACAAGCACTGTGACTCCATCGATGGATCATTCAGCAGTTACATCTGGAAAATGGCAGCCTGGAAAATCACATGGCAGCAAGCATAGTAATTTGACTGGATTTCTCTATTTCATATTCCTTGTATTTAATGTATATGTTCACATAATGAAGTATCAAAAGATATTAAGAGAAGGAGATTATCACAATCAACTAACCAGTTTGTTTTTTAACTTTAAAAAGTGAAATAGAAATTGAGGTGAGTCCACCTTGAATGGAATAAATAGCAAATTCACCATGGATGATTAAAAGAGGTAGAATAGAGAATTGAGAGGGCCATATAGAATGCAACATAGGAAGAGAGAGTTGTAAGATCTTAGAGGTTAACCAGGAAAGTAATACAAATGTATATACATTGATAACTCATTGTCCCAAAGGGGAAACTTGGAAAGAATGATGAAAAAACAGCCTTTGGTGAAAACAGCTAGGAATCCTGCAGAATCATTTCTAAGATATTTCTAAGAAGAATCTGCAGTGACTAGAAGCAGATTCGCTAGACCAGTGACTTACTGCCTGAAGATGTAGCCGGGGGAGACACTGGACTGACACCTGTAAGGTGTGAGGTAGAATTCTTCAATGGATGTATTTGCCTTCACGAACAAGTTCTGTCATTCTTCTGAAGCAAACAAACAACTCTGAGCCAGACCTCAAAGACGCCAGCTGAGAGTACACACTACAAAGGGAAATGGAGCAAAGAGTGTGCCTGTAACTTTAAACAAGCACTGTTCAGGATAATGACAGGAATGGCAATTGATAGACGTAAAAACTCCAGGAGTTACTTGGACCATGTGCCAATTAGACATGGGTATGAGACACAGACAACCCAGGGTAAGACACTCTTAAAATGTGTGTTGTTGTGAAAAGAAGAATATGATACGGTATTGATGACTTTACACATCTGTTGTTCAGTTTCTATGACCAAGTTCATAGGATTACCACATGGTAAGAGAACACTCTGACAGGAAGTAACATCATGAACTCATCAATAATCAGTTAACCTGCACAGTCTCTATTGAAAGATATCTCTGTTTTGTTTTACTAAAGAACAAGCCTTACTATGTAACCTTCACATGCTCTGGTTATATCACTTAAATTATTAGAAAAACTAACAAATATTAAAAGAACAATTATTACTTATGTGAGTTAAAAAATAACTAATATTTTTTCTTGATCCCAGCTATTGTTAAGTCTGAGTGATCAAAGGGCTTTTGTTGAATATTACCTTAATTTATAAGTTGTTTTTATTCATACTTCTAAATCTCTTGTGTGTTTCTTGTTCAAATATTTCACTGTGTTGACTATTACCTAATTCTGAGTGCTAATTAAATAGAAATGTATATAATTCAGCCTTTTTAATCCTCTGATACATGAATTATATATAATTTTGATATTTAAAGTATATATGTGTAGTTTTTAAAAATATTGAACCCTTAATTTCTTTGCAATGTGAAAGGATTTCTTATGAAACTGAATTTTGCAAGACTTAAACAATAACCAAATTCACAGTTAGTTTTAGCAAATGCTCTGTGTGCCAGAAGATGATGTACCATATACATTCTCCAATTATTCATATATGTTCACTGTGTTAAGCCCATTAATGGTATGGATTTACTAATGTTCTTTGCAATTCTGTCTAATTTGCTAAATTTAGTACATAATTATTAACCTTCTTAGTGAAACAAATATTTTAATATAGTGTTATAATACTCAGTAGCTCCCATAGTGAAGGCATCTAATATTTAAATCACCACTACTTCACTTTATGTGAATATTAGCTGTAACTCTTGAAATGAACAATTTTCTTTTGAAGCAAAAATATAACACATGCCTTTAATCCCAGGGCTAGAGATACAGTGGGAGGGGAGCCAGTATGTTCAAGGCCAGACTGGTCTACATAGCAAGTTCCAGGACAGCCAGGGTTACATAGTAAGACTCGTTTTTACTATGAGCAAGAGTGAAGAGTATGAATTACAGGTGTGATTCCAAGCACTGTTAGTTCTTAAAAACTATAGAGTCATTTGATGTCTTGATGCCTAAGACTGTAGACCTGAGTTCAATCCCAGGAACCTTCATAAAATTAGGTGGAAAAAATGAATACCACCTTCGTTCCTAACCTCTGCACATGACATACATATAGCCAACTCATACAAACACACATACACACACATGCATACATACATACATACATACATACATATATACATACATACACACACACATACATACATACACACAACACGGAGAGAGAGAGAGAGAGAGAGAGAGAGAGAGAGAGAGAGAGAGAGAGAGAGTCTGAGACAGAGAGACAGAGAGACAGAGAAAGTAAACACACAAAAAATAAAAATACTAGTAGGGAAGGATAATTATGAGTCCATAATAACTGAGTGTGGCAACCTAAAATTTCCTTCAGTGAAAACAACAAATCTGAAACTTGGAAACCTTTTTATAACAGAAATAACAGGAAAGGCAGTGTGAGACATTTGAACCAAAGCCTCAGAAAAGCTGTTCATAAAACATCTAGAATTAGTGACTGAGTAATCTCAAAGATGTCCCAAATGGCATGCTGGTGTATGTGTGTGCATGTGCATGTGTGTGTGTGCGTGTGCTTGTGTGTGTAGGCTGTGTGTGTGTGTATGTGTATAGGCTCAGTGTGAGTGTGTGTGTGTGAGTGTGAGTGTGCGTGTAGGCTCTGTGTGTGTATGTGTATAGGCTCAGTGTGTGTCTGTGTGAGTGTGTGTGTGTGAGTGTGTGTGTGTGCGTGTGCTTGTGCGTGTAGGCTCTGTGTGTGTGTATGTGTATAGGCTCAGTGTGTGTGTGTCTGTGTGAGTGTGTGTGTGTGAGTGTGTGTGTGAGTGTGTGTGTGTGTGTGTGTGTGTGTGTGTGTGTGTGTGTGTAGCCTCAGTAGATGTTGAGTATCTTCTTCCACATCTTTCCACCTGATATTTTGAGACCATCTCTCTCTGGGAGCAGAATGTATGGATTCATTCAGAATGTCTGGCTGCAGTCTCCAGAGATGTGTCTTACAGACACATTCTAGTACCACTGACGTTTTAACATTGGTTCTAGGGATCTGATCTCAGGTTCTTTGCTTGCATACCTAACACTTTACTAACTGAGCTGTCTCCACAACCCTACACCAACATTAATGGTGTGTTTCCATGTAGCATAGTTACATTATCTTGGAAGGTTATCAATTTCTATCCACTGTACTCTTTGGTCCAGTAATTCTACTTTTTATAACTTATGTTCAGTTGGTTAATAATATACATGCTCAAAATTGTGTTCATATTCTTGTTTATATAAGTAAAAGCCTGGGTAACATTCTGGGATGAAAAGATTTTTAAGTTAATTTTGTGCATGTGTGTGTGTATTCATACAGCCAAATAAATACAAAATCACATGTTATTTATACTGCCACATAAGAAATAATCCAGTGTGTTAGCTGGCACTAACATATCCAGATTAATATTTATATAGAAATATATATATGACCTTATTTGGTGAAAAGAGCAGTATGAAATGTCTCTTTTAGTAATCATGACTATATGCCTATCATTTGTTTATAGTAGGAGAAACATTAATTGGATCGAATGACAAGAAGGACCTAGCAGATGTAATATAAATTAAGAAACAGTGGAGTTAATTTCAAAGATTGAGAGCTAGTAACTTGACGGTGGCCGGGGGTGTCTTCTCTTTCCACAGATGTCCTTATATCTCAAATCCCTCTGGGTGTTCTCACCTTTAAAATGGAGACAGAAATGAGCACCAGACACGTCACGCGCACGCACGCGCGCGCACACACACACACACACACACACACACACACACACACACACACACACACCTCAAGGGACCTCAGCTCTCTTACTATTCTACTCCAGGACATCTAAACACTTAGTTTCTTCTTTATACTTGAACCTCCTGTGCTGCTCTCGGACAAGGTGATGGAAGATCTTTCAGCCAGAAGATTTTTATATTCACATATTATATTAATTGTACACAGTTATGGGCCTTATAAGGACATTTTTTCTTCAAGTATATATTTGAGTGTATACCCTCCATGTTCCCCCTCCCACTCCTTAAGTTTCCTTGTCATGGAAGCTATACATGCATGGTTTGTGCACGTGTATGTCATCTAGGAGACACAAATGAAAGCATGTAGTATGTGTCTTTTTGAGGCTAACTTGATCCACTCTGTGTGATAATCTCTTGATATATCTATTTTCCTCCAAACAACACCTTTGCTTCAGCCACAAGTTTTTTCTGACCAAAGAGCATTGATGTGGCAAAAAGTGGCAAGGAATTCTTATTAAAAAAAAAAAAAAGATTGAGGGCTGGAGAGATGGCTCAGTGGTTAAGAGCACTGACTGCTCTTCCAAAGGTCCTGAGTTCAATTCCCAGCAACCACATGGTGGCTCACAACCATCTGTAATGGGATTCGATGCCCTCTTCTGGTGTGTCTGAAGACAGCTACAGTGTACTCATATAAATAAAATAAATCTTAAAAAAAAGATTGAATCAAACCTTTTTTTTTCTGTAATGACCTCATTTTAAGAACTGTAAGAAGTGGAAATCGAACAAATGAACTGTCTTCAAATGCCTCAGTAATTCACATGCAATTGGTTTGAAACTAAGGTATTTATTTTATGCAATATTTTTGCAACTAAATAGCACATCACACTTTCGACAATATTTTTGTTGCAGATGCTTGATCTGTATTTAACTGTACAGTTTTAAAAAGCGGACAGTAGTCACTATAGAAGAAGATGATACAGACGATATTTCTGTAGCCACATGTTAGACATATAGCCTGACAGGTGGCTGACTATTAAAAAATACAAAACAGTTCCCAACAAGTTGTATGGTTCATTTTCAGCCTCCAGGGTGATTTTCTACTTAGAATAGCAAGATATCAAAAATAAGTATCTTCAGAATTACAACCCAAAAATCACATGATGAAGTGCTAAATAATTTGCCACAGACAAGTTTTAGTGCTGCTTGGGTAGGAAGTTCTTGAAACACCCACAGCTGGATGCTTTCTTCACCACTTTTGCAGTGACACATAGAGCTGGTGAGAATGGAGAATCTTACTTTAGAAACTGTGTCTGTTCTGCTTCAGGCATGGGACCCGCTGTGCCGGAGAAGTGGCAGCCACTGCGAACAACTCTCACTGCACCGTTGGAATCGCTTTCAACGCCAAAATCGGAGGTATGGGGCACTTCCAGGGATATACACAGGAGCCAGGAAGCTCTTGGCCAACTGAACGGCTTTTCAGAATCCTTTTCAAACCAGTGCTTCTATGCATGACAAGGCACAACTACGGATGACAGCACAATACTCAAGTGAAAGACGCTTTGTCAGAACAATAATGTACACTTACTACAAGATCCCGAATGTGTCACAAATACAGTTTTTCTAAACAGACTTGCTGGGATTAGGGGTGAATGTTGCCCAGTAATAATCATAGAAATGTATTCTGTGGATGTCTGTACTAACTCAGAATTGGTACCTGGGTCCTGTTTCTATATATAGTGCCTAAGCTTTTAAAGATGACTTTTAATTGTAACTAGAATGCTAAATGCTAAAATCTCTTATCATCCCAGAATATAGTGACACTGTTGCCATGAGTCCAGATTATGCATGTATGTGTGCATATGTGTAAATACATATATACATGCATACATATATATACATACATGCACACCTATATACATACAATGATAGATAGATACATAGATATGCACATATTAAAAATAAAATAATACAATTCTCAGTGATATTTTATGAATGCAAGTTTTTTCTTTTACTAAATGAAGTTGCATTATTGTTGTATATTGCCAAAATACAAAATAAAAAGGAAAAGTTGCCATTGGACACATAATTTATTTCCCAGTATATTAGTGACTTTTTGAAGAATAGGATTAATACTGGATTTCTATCTGGTAGGAATGTGTTTAAATGAAGATTAATAACTAAGTATTGTTAAAACTTTTTGAGAGTTATTTGAAATGTTAAATTTATTTTTATCCATTATTTGACTTGTAAATAACTTGGCAACAAAGAAATACAGTTAAGTTGACATGGGTCTAAGATTATGGGTTACATAGGAAATGAGACCAAGCTAACTTGGCAATTGCAGCTTTTATAAAACTGCTAAGGTTAGAAGATTTCCACAACTATGAGCCCAAGTTATTTAATGTAGAGAAATTTAGGATGTTGGATTACGTGAGTATCTTTGTCAAAGCAAGATTTGGAACATTCAGTTAAAAAAAAGACAAAGTATTTTTCAAGCAAAATTTTCATCTTTTATATATAATGAAACCTCCTTTCTCCCCAAGAAAGCGTCTACAAAGTGTAAGGTACCTTTTTGCAGGAAAATGCTCAAGGAACTGTTGGTAAAACTGTACTGGGATGAGAGAGATGGTCAGCGGTGCCTACTGTTTGTATACTGTTCCCAGCACCCACATGGTAGCTCGCAACTTCTTGAAACTCTAATTCCAGGAGACTCAGTGCCCTCTTCTGGTCTCTGAGGATTCTTTCACACATTACACATAAACCCAGGCTGACATACTTATGCACATTATAAATGAATGAATGAATGAATGAATGAATGAATGAATATTTTTAAAAATCTTTTATATATTCTTTCTTCACCCAAGTTGCCTAAGTGGACTGTGTCAGCATCATCTACTGGAGATAAGTAACTAGCTTGCTCCTTTCTGCTTTGAAGGTGTGAGAATGCTGGATGGTGATGTCACCGACATGGTGGAGGCAAAGTCTGTCAGCTATAACCCACAGCATGTACACATCTACAGTGCCAGCTGGGGCCCAGATGATGATGGCAAGACCGTGGATGGGCCAGCTCCCCTCACCCGGCAAGCCTTTGAGAATGGTGTGAGAATGGTAGGTTTTCAAAGCTTCTGGGTCAAAGAATGTCATATGCAGAGCTTGTAGGCTTGGCATCATTCAGGCTAAAGAATTTCTGAAGCCTGAGTGGTCACTGGCGAGAAGTCTTGAACATTGGCATCATAGGTTGTTTCTACTCTACAAACAAACTTAGAGTTAGTATTTCCTCTGCCATGAACAGTGTAATTGGATGTTCAGAGACACACAGAGGACATCCAGTAATTAATATGTACAAGTGCTACTTTGAGAAGCAAGTTCCTGGGTAATCCCATTGAGTGGATATTCCCACTTTCCCTTTGATATTGGTGGATCACCTGGCACAGTCCTTCTAAAGTCCCCTTTGTGCCACTTAGTTAACTTCTGTCCAGAGACAATATTGTCTTTCTGTCACCCCCAGATCCCTCTAATCAAGCAACTTACCATTTTATTTGATGTTACTGAAGAGTCGATGTCCACTATCCCTAGAACACCTAACTTCATAATCTATTGTAATAGAATGCCAGTTTCAAATTACAGATTTTAAAGTGTCTTAAATTAAATGAAAGTAAGGATGCTAAAATTTGTAGAAAGGGGGGGGGCTTTGTTAATAGAAGTGGCTTTCATTCTGCTAATGAATAGACCTTTGAGTTACATAAAGGACATATGCTCCCTGAATGTTATCATTGATCTGGCCCTAATATCCTTGCCTTCCTCATCTTTCTCTACATTGTCACACATGCACCCTCCACTCTTGTTCATTATCCTTGTTCATGTTTTCCCTGCCCTGACCCAAGTCCTTCAGCCCTCTACTGAAAAGTTCCCTTTTCCCAGAAGCCTCTCCAAGCCCAAACTGGAATGAATTATCATTAGTCCCCGACTCTGAGCTCACTGCTTTTGATAGCCTTCCTGGTGCTTAGTAAAAGCCAAATCATATTTGTGTTTTGTATCAGAGATTGTTCTGGGTTTATTTTCCTCACAAAAGTGAAAGTCCCAAGAGAGCAGAGCACGCAATTTATGCATATTTATGGATTTTACAAAACTAAGAGTATGTATTGAATTCTAGTGAACATTCTGGAAATGTTTGTTGCATCAAATTGATTTAACTACAAATGATACCAACCACAATGTTTTCATAGATTCATCCCAGATTTGCAACAGTGGGATGCATCATTCAGTTGATTAACATGTTTGAGCAGGAATAAAAATTATAGTGAATCTTGCATATTTTTGTGGCCCTGGGTTAGATTTTTAGCAACAGCCTGAACTAAGCCATCTTGTTCTGAAATGCATTTGTGGGAGAAAACTCACACTTGCTTTATAAACACTTTCGACAAAAGAAAAAGTTTAGGTTTAATGAAGACATTTTCATTTCTAGTTCTGTCCATATTCAGGTCCTTTTGTATACTTTTAACAGATAGATAATATTGTAACCCATTGTTTAGAATCTCCTTCAAAGTGCTTAATACCAAGTGAATATAATCCGGCTGCTGATTCATTGCCAAAACTGTTGACTACAAATTACTGTTGTTGCCCAGTGTGCCATCAATAAAAAGGCCATTTGAGTTTAGTTCAAATCTTCCAATTATGAATGCAATGCGCTCATAAAAAGGAGCAACCTGGAATTTCTCAACAATATTAAAATCCTTTATTAGTAATGCACAGAGCCCTGTGATTATACACATTCAGATAAAGAATGCCCAAGTCTAATAAGTAGTTTTGCTAACTGACTAACAGGCATGTAAGTAAGTAATAAGGTACCAAAAAATGTTTTAAAATTTATTTTTACTAGAGTCCATAGCTCAATAGAAATTAACTGGAATTTTAATGCTTAAAACAGATAAAAATGCGGCATTTTGATTGTAAAAAGTGTTTGCTTTTTAAAGTTGGGTTTATAAACAGATCATATGAAAACCCATTCAGACACATGGGACTATTTAGAAATAAATGATGTGAAAACATTAAACCTGTTTCAATTGCAAAAAAATGACCTTTTATTGTGATAAGTCGTATGCCAAAAGTATATTTTTTTATTTGAGGATTTCTCTGAAAGTTGCAAAACTAATGGAAGCATGGTATTGCACATGCCATGAGAGTGAATGCTGATTATGCCAGAATGATCTTCCTCCTTGCCTCTAGACTCTCTGAGTTTGGGATACTCCTCCTTCTTACTTTCTTGAGTCATTTATTCACTCTATTGTATCTTTTGGCTAGAACATTGTCGACAAAACTTCCTTACATCATGTGTCTTGTTTTATCCATGAGTGCATTCCTGCTGCTCAACTTAACATATGTAGCAGTGAATTAGTTAACTGCTGTGGATAGCAGCAGGTCACACACACTGTACCTCCATGCCCCTGCAAGATCTCTCTAGATTCTCGAGATATTTTTAATAGGCCTTCCTATCTCAATAGCAGGGCACTTTAAAATTCCCTGCAGCTTTCACACACTCCCCTCTGGTATCCCTGGCTAAATAATTTCTAAATCTATATTTCTTTCATCTTTGCTGCCCTGTTACTTTCTGGGCACCGCCTGCCCCTCCCATAGGGCTGCATTCTCTTTCCACCTACATTGTTGGATGATTTCTCTCATGCAGCTCTTAAATCTCATCTCTCTTGCTCCAAGAGCCATGGCAATTCTCCACTTCTCCCTCTATCCCTCTGTCCATTGCTGCCACAAACAAAAATCCTGCCTCTGTCTCCCTGTCCCGTTATTGGCTGTAAGGCAATTCTTTTTTTTATTTATCTTTATTAACTTGAGTATTTCTTATTTACATTTCGATTATTATTCCCCTTCCCGGTTTCCGGGCCAACATCCCCCTAACCCCTCCCCTTCCCCTTCTCTATTGGTGTTCCCCTCCCCATCCTCCCCCCATTACCACCCTCCCCCCAACAATCACATTCACTGGGGGTTCAGCCTTGGCAGGACCAAGGGCTTCCCCTTCCACTGGTACTCTTACTAGGCTATTCATTGCTACCTATGTGGTTGGAGCCCAGGGTCAGTCTTTGGGTAGTGGCTTAGTCCTGGGAAGCTCTGGTTGGTTGGCATTGTTGTTCATATGAGGTCTCGAGCCCCTTCAAGCTCTTCCAGACCTTTCTCTGATTCCTTCAACGGGGGTCCCGATCTCAGTTCAGTGGATTGCTGCTATGCCAAAAGTATATTAAGGAGCAGTGAATAATTGACTTCCCTACCCTAGTATTCAGTGATTGATTGCTGAGTGCATCTTTCTCTACCCTTAACCACATTTACCTGCCAACTGAGAATCACATTGAATCCCTGCAGGATCCCATGGGCACTGTTCTAATGCAGCCCATAGAAATAGGGCTCATTGGTTTTATTTGTTACAAAATTTTTGGAGTTTTGCAGAAGCATAATTTAAGGTCTGGGATAAAGCTCTGTAGTCAAGCATGTACTTAGCATACATGAGGCCCTAGGTTCAATACCAAGCACCCAAAAACCAAAAGAGTAAAAACAGCGTGATTTATTGAACATTCCTTTAAAGATCTTCTGGGCATTTAATCTGAACAAAAAGGACTTTAGTTTTAAGATGAACCATTAACTTTTAGAGTTGAAGTAGTAGCAAAAGCAGTAACTCTTAAAAGGGAAGATTTCTCTTCTGGTCTGTCTCCCATCTCAATATAAAATGACAGCAATAAACCATTGAAATGAGGCAAAATTGATTGGATAGTATTTTCCTGTGTTTAGCATAGTGAAGCTTTCAAGTTAAGCTAAAGTCCAGTCTACTATTTCTCATTTACTTATGACTCCAATTAAATCAAATATCTTGCTTCCATTTCCTTTTCTAAAATGGTGTGATAAGATACTGGTCACTCGCAGAGAATTTATAACAAAATAATCCACATAAAGTCATTAATGCACTGGCTGAATATAGTAAGCACTCAGTAAAAACTTCCTAGGCAAAAGATATCTTCTTCAAAAGTACTGTTTATTTTTGTCCTTAGTCCCTCATGCTTTACAAATGGATTGTGTCCATGTTGCAGAATTCTAGATGACTCCATCGGGTTACTTTTTGAGGTAGATTAGAAATAACATGAAAGAGACGAGCACAGATTCTCTGAGCTCTGTTACTAACGTCATTTGCCTTGTTCCTCCTCTGTCTGTCTGCACCATCAATTCCTCTTGCTCTAAGAAAATGAGTGCGTCCAACTTAAGTCATCTGCAATTTTACTGTGATTCTGTGTGTGTGCGTGCCCATGTGTGAGAGTGTATGTGTGTGTGTGTGTGTGTATGTCTGTTGCCTGTGTATTCAGCCTCAAATTGTTTATTTTTCCAAAGGATGTTCTCTAGACAGCTGTGAGTGTACCAGTCAACGTTTCAAGTTGCTATTGGGTAGATTGAATAGTTTGCATACCCCATCACCTACGCAAAACACAAGCAGGGAATCCACAAGAATATTTCAACTGAGATACATGTAGTGAATGGCATACAGCTGGTAGCTGGAAGGGGCATCACTACTTTCTAGGGGAAGGGGAGACAATTCCCTTAGAGGAGGGAGTGTCTGCAAACATAAAGGGTAATCTGGTAATGTGAAGACCTGGTAGAGGAGGATTCTGTGCAGAGGGAGCACCAAAAAGCCTGAACAGGAAAGGTTTTTTTTTTCAAGATGCAAAAGGTTTGCCTGAATAGCAAAAGGTTTGCGGTGTATTTCTAGGACAGAAGAATACTTTGGGCCTTAGAAATAATGTGAGCAGAAAGCAGTAGAAAGGTGGGATAGTTGGAGACCAGCTCAACATGGTTTTCTACATCACAGAGAGGGTTCATATTTTCCATCCTCTTACAGAAAGCCACTGGAGGTTGAAATAGGACCAGCGCCCTGTAGATATGCCATCAGTGGGGATGAATTATGGGGGTTGAGGGTGTGAGATTACAGTGGTCCAGGGAAGCCTGAAGACTATGAAGCCAGACCACCAGAAATATCAAGCAGAAGAGAAGGAGGCACATGTATCGAGAAATCTATTCACAGAGGAAATAAATACTTTTTGCTTAGGGCTTCCAAGTATTGATCATGTCCATTTTTGCTGCTTACTAATCAGAAACATACCAAGTATTGAATTTCAAAATGCTCCCCATTTATTTACTGTAAGGAAAACATTTGAATCAGTGGGATGGAGCAGTGCTTTCAAATACTTTAGCAAAATCAGAATTGATTCAATTTATTATAGCCCCTTTAGAATTAATGTGCCAAAATTGTATCAGAGAAACTGTGTTAAACAAACCGTATCATAGTTGACAACTTGCTCTCGCTCTCCCTCTCTCTCAGGATTGTGTTTTATTTGATGTCAAGAAGCTGTAAAATTGGTGTAATTTTTGGAGTCATATAATTTGGACTATAGTCAATGAATGGGAATGTAACAGGATGAAGGTGAGGAGGAGGAAGGATGTGATGATGGTGATGACAATGATAACATGAAATTTTAATATTTTGGCTGATTTGTTCACTGCTGTCACTCATCTGAGACCAGAATGAGCTACTAACTTTTAATCTAGACAGTAATCGTGTGAGGCGGGCACTATTCCAACCTTACATTAGCGAAAACAAAGCTATCAAAGTCAGAACGCTCACCTCAACACACGCTAGTAAGTTGAGCTTCTTGTTCCTATTCTGTCTTCTCTGACGCATCTGACCCTTCCTCAATCTCGCCTCTGTTTGCAAATACACATTCAGATGGTTAGTTCTCATACCTTAGGAAGGATTTGTAGGGATGGAGCAGTTACTCCGGTAGATAAGAGCACTGATTGCTCTTCCAGAGGTTCCAGGTTCAAATTCCAAGCACCCACATGGCCGCTCACAGCCATCTGTACCAGGGGATCCAGAGTCTTCTTTTGACCTGTACAGACATCAGGCCATACAAGTGGTTCACAGCCATGCTGCATACAGGCCAAACATCCATACATATAAAGAACATAAAAATAAATTAAATAGAATAGCTGATGAATCTCTCTCTTCTTACTTTATATTCCCTTCCTTTGTCTGACCCCATTTCTCCTTTCCCCTAAGATTGAAATTCCTTGTGACTTTTCCTAAACCTGTCTTCTCCTAGGTCCTGTTTTCATTATCTCTTGGAGCCACTGCATGAGAAGCTCTCATTCCCCCAGGAACACTGGGGCAAGGCTGCTTTGTTCATTGACCTCCACATACCCAGACCTCCAAGCTTTCATCTAACTTGTCCTAGCAGGGCATACAGCTTGCTCTTCCTGTATACCCTAGCCCCCGGACCCTTTAAAAATCTGTGGTATTTTACTTGTTCATCTTATGATTTCTCCTCCATAAAGGTCTATAGAGTCAGACTACATCCTGTATTGTGTGCAAAAATATTCAAAGGAAGGATTTAGTGAAAAAAGAAAGAATGATTGAGGAGCTCACGGATGACTTCCATGCTACTTTGCTATCTTTGCTCAAAAAAAACAACACTTGCCTTGCTTCGACCATGTATAATTAACCTAAGCTGTTAAACATGCATAATAAACCATAGTGGTTAAAGAACCCAGAGTCTGAATGCAGACTCTCTGATTGGAAAATGTGGGCTCTAGTACCTTTCATGTTTACCTCATCCATGTTAAAATTAACCTGTAGGAACAATTTGTTCATTCATTCAATGGAGCTAAATGCTAGCAGTTCCCTTACAAGATCATATTGTAATGTCTGTAAAACACTCTGCACAGTTCCTGACACAATGCCAAATCTGGGAACATCATAAATCTTCATCAGATTCACACCCAAAATGAGCAAGGCAATAAAGATGACCTGCTGCCTAATCACGTAAAATACTGTAAGAGTCTGCATGGTCCAACACTCGTAGGTTTAATCAATTCGAGATTACTGACTGATCCTGCGGGAGCCTTCAGATGATATTAATGAATGGTCTGTATAAGAGAAGAAAATACCAATAGAATGTTTGCTCAAGTTTTCTCCAAAAGCCACTAACTTCATAAAACTCAAAATACAACAAGGTGGGCATCAACCAGCTTTTGTTTCGTTTTGTTCTGCCATGTACACAAGAGTTATCATTTATTTTGTGGTGCCTTTGGTGACTTTAAAGGCTCTGAGGTCTCTCAAAGTTTAACTTTAATCAAGATTTTCAATTTAACCCTATAGAATCTTTTCTTTTTCCTCTGCCATTCCTTCCTCTCTACCTCCTTTTTCTTCCATCCCTTCTTCCCATGGGGTTTTATCATGTACCCCAGGCTAAACTCACTTCAAACCAAGTCTTCCTTATTCAGCTTTGCATGTGCTGACCTTCCAGGCGTGTATCACCACACTCAACAACAACCCTGAAAATTGTTGTTTAAATTTTACATTTTAAAAATTGATTTCACTTAATTTCATTTTAGATTGTCTGGAGCTATTGTTTTAAAATTCAGATAAACATATTGGATCTTTGCTGTCATAACCATAGGACTAGAACTGACTTGGTTAATTCAGGTCATACTATTAATGCATTTTTTGACGTGCTGTGGTCTTTAATGCACCCTGTGTTCTTAAAACTGTGGCATCATCATCATCATCATCATCATCTCTCAAGCCATTTTCTGGTAGACATTGCTGAGAGCTATCGAATTCTCCCTTGTTCTCACAATTAGAACATCTCTTGCACAGACTTGTCAACCGGATGCTTCCAAAAACATCCCGTCAAAGCTTCAGCCTTCAATTCTGCATGGACGCTGTCATTGAGGAAGTATATGCATGGATTATCTTCTTTTCCCTTTAAAATTCATCACTGCCTCCCATGACTGACAAGAAACACTAAGCTTTTAGCAGGGCACATGGGGTTTCTCATAGTTTTGCCAGCACTTACAGAGCAGAAACTTTACATGTCATCTTTTTAAAGAACAGTGTAAGAATCACCCTGTCACCATTTGCCCTTAAGTAGCCTTGACCCAGATCCTTGGCAAATGGTACCCAAAGACACAATTGTGCCTTCAAATTTTTAGCCAATCCAAAATAGGAAAAATGAATTCATAAAAGAAGTGACCGCAGTTTTCAGATATCAACGACACTGAGTTAAGCGGCAGAATAAGAGGCTGACGGTGCAGAGTTTTCTCTAATGGGCTCTGTTTATCTGTGCGATCCACCATGCTCAGCGTTTTCCTAGGTTTCAAAGGAGGATGAATAGTACATAGCTCTCATCTCAGGGAAAGTCTCTATGTAAGGATGAGGGGCTGTCTAAATAAAGTATAGACTGACTCCCAAACTGCACTTTTCTTACAGAACCTGGTAAGAGAGTGCAGAAAACACACCACACACTGTTGAAGCCTACTTGCCTGGAAGCCATCTTGTCCACTTTTGATTATTAAAGTTTAATAAGACTTGTGTAGTTGGTACTTACTAGCAGATGTCTGACACGTTGACAGCATTTCCTGACATGTATGCTCAATTATGTTCTCTAGAAAATGAGCAAGAAATTGTAATGGGATCTTTTCTATATTCAGGAAAGCTTATCTCATGGTTGTCTTGCTTTACCCAAGAAAGCTTACTTAAAGACCCACTATGTGCTTAGCATTGATTTGGCATCTGTCTTCCACCCCACCCCTATTGTGCTCATGTAGCTCACTGTGAGTCCTTAGGACCACATTTTACAGCGTTTTCGTGGGATGGAGAGATGACTCACCATTAAAACACTTCCACAGAACCAGAGTTCAAGTTCCAGCTTCCCTGTTAAGAAGCTGTGACTCACAAGTAAGTGCATTTCATGTATGCACTCATGAAATAATAATGAAAAGCAAAAGGTATTATTTTTAAGTAACAAGTTTTATCTGTCACTTCATCTGTAAGTAAATTTTCAAGTTCAGGGCAACTTTCTTTCTGAGTTTTGGTTCGCTTGTTGGTTTGGAAAGGTCATCAGAGCCTCCAACAAACTCGGAACAGATCTGGTGTCAAGGATAGGGAATGAGAGTGAGGGGACTCAAAGTTGTTGGTGGTTACCATCCTGTTGGAAATAACACTAGTTCCATTGGGGCACTGTAGTATCCAGGGGTCCAGTTCTTTAGTTACTCTTTCTTCTTCTGAGAAAATTAACACAGGTAGAGAAGATATACAGAATGTTGGGTGAACGCACAGGCCTTCTACTGCCACATGTTGTCAATTGAAGATGCAAAAGTCACACATGCACGTTTTTGAAGCCCTTAAATTAAAAGCATGTGTCCAGCAAACTGAGCAAAGAGGCTTAATATCCTTCTTTAATAAAAGCAACAATGGTAATCATAATAAAATTAACTGATTCCACCATGGAGGGATAGATTGTAGGATTGATGACAATTTATACTTTAATAAGTGACATATTGCTGCTGCATTAGTTGTTGAATGTTGTAAAACTGTGAAAAGATATATGGATGAACAAAGTCAGACAAAGGAGCATATTTAGATTTGGCATGACTTAATAAAAATTTACTTTAGCTGGGCCCATTATTAAAATTTTGCCTGAGGATTTGGCTATAAATACTGTGTGAGATTCTGTGTGTAATTTATAAAAACTAAGAAGTGACTTCTCAAGTGCAATCAACCTAATGTCTTCCATTCATAAAACAAAAGTGTCTTTTCCACAAATATTCGTGTGGTTTTAAATGCTATAATTATCATAGTATTACCTTAGGCATAAGTGTCAAATTTTGATTAATGAGTCTTATCTATACATTTTTTAAGGAAAAGAGCACAAATCTATGGTAACCTTATCTATGTAAAATGTTCAAATATTCTTTGTCGTCTTGCTTACAGTTTTAAGGAAGTGTTAGTATTTATGTAATTAAATCAGTTGGCAAACATTCTAAATTCTTCCTGTTAATTACTTTCCTCATTTCAATGACAAGAACTTGGAAAAGGTTTATTTAGGCTCACGGTTTGAGGGTAGGGCAGTCGTGGCTCAGGAATCAGAAGCAGCAGCAGCAGGGAACACTGAATTCATGTTTCAGTAACTGAAAGACAAATGCCGATGCTCCGCTCTCTGCCATTCCTTCACTGGAAGACCCAAGCCATTGGACGGTTCCACCAATATTCAGAGTGGCCCCCGTTTGCTTGGTAAATCTTTCTGGAAATACCATTATAGACATCTACAGATGTGTGCTCTATGGTGGCTATAAATTCTGTCAAGTTGTCAGTACAGATTAAACATCATGTGGTGTATCTGAATCCACTAGCTCTGGATGAACCACATATCTTCTTTGGGTTGCTTGGTTCTGTCTAGAGTGATAGCTGGGCTAGCTGAGAAGCTTGTAAATGTCTCAAAAGTTGTCCTACTGTGCTTCTAGAAAACACAAATGCATACAGATTCTGGATTCAGTGAACTTAAATCCATTCTTAGCAGCAGTTTTTATGGTTCCAAATGTAAGTTTGTGAAAGCTGATGGGAAGAATATATGAGTGCATTTCCTTCAGCATAATATGACATCATCAGAAAACACAGGTCTCTTTGTAATAAAGATAAGTTGAACTAGACTGGTGTTTTCCTATTCCTTAGAAGTATGGATGACTTGTGTCATAGAATTTGGAGTGCACAGAGTATGCCTACATTCCTCATTATATGGTGAATACAATCTAATGTAATCCTCAAGGTTTTTTTTTGTAAAAACACTGTTATGATTGAAGATGTATAAATAGAGTCTAGGCAGTTAGGCAAGGTGCTGATCACTAAGAAACATAAGATGTCAGATATCTGTGGAGAGCCTGTTTCCTACCACTGTGTAATATCAGCTCCTGTTGAATATCTTCTGGCACATCTATGCATGTCCATCCCAAACATGGTGACAGAAGTGACCACAGCCACAAAGAATCATATCTTTGCGTCTCTGGAGGAGTTGTCGTCCAGGCCATGCAACATCCTCGTCTTCACTGTGCTGGTTCTCCTTCTTTGTCAGCTTTGTAGGAGGTCCAAGGCTTTATTGCAAGTAGAGGCCTTTGTCAGTTTGAGACAAGACCCATTGCTAACTCGCCAGCACTTCCATTTCCCTTCCTGTTCTCTCTGTTGGGGCAATTACAAAGACCTAGTGACATGGCTCATCTGATGAATGAAGTGCTGTGCCTGGCAACTGCTCCTCTCTTCAAAGGAAGGGTGCCACTGGATTCATTTTTAAGAATTAGAGCATATTTACCATGTAATCTTATATTGAAAAAAATGAGTCTAATACAAATAGTTCTTTTTTAACTCAAGACAAGATCGTATTTATGGATAGAAATTGCTGTGAGTTGATTTTCCTTATTTCAGAAATCCGATAAGATACCCCGTGTAAGGTCAAGGGTGTTGTTTTATGTAGTTGAAGACTGTGACATTGTTCAAGCCCCACAGTGGGTTATAAAGGGGGATGACTTGCTTATTTCTTCTTTTAGAGTTGAGCCAGCAGTTGTAATAATTCACAGCAAGAACATCATAACATAGAGCTAACTTCAAGTAGTATGAGCTTTTATTATCTCTGGAACGGCTCTGTTCTTTTTAAGTGCCTTTCAAACATTTATGATAAATTCTCTTCATGCCCTTGATGATAATATATGTTTTTATTCTCTATGAATGGAATTTTTCCAAATTTTAGACAACATAAATTTAAAAGTGATGACACATTTCAGAACAGTTTCAAATGTGTACTTTTATTTTAAATATTTATATGTATGCATGTTTGTGTCTGTGTATGTAGGTATTTACACATGTGTGCAAATGTTCAAGGAGGGCAGAGGCATTGGATCCCTCAGATCCCCTGGGAGCTGGAGTTATAGGCAATTGTGAGCACCAGACATGGATTTAGGATTTGAACTCAGGTCCTCTACAAGAGCAGTACATACTCTTAACTCCTCAGGCATCTCGCCAGCCCCTCAAAATTGGTAATTAACATTATGCCTATCCCTCTTGCCTCCATGAACCAAACTCCTCTGAAAGTTTTAGCATGGCCTTGACTTCGCTGAGATGGTACAAGAGAAAGAGAGTTGGCAGCTGTGACAGAGACCATTGGGAAGGCTGGGATGACTGATTGTATAGACAACTTTGGGGAATGTATGATGGGCACAGCTTCCCCAAATAAGGAATTGAGAATGAACTCTACCTGTGAGACTTTCCTTCCACCCACCATTAGTAATCCTGGCACTATGGAAATGAAGCTTGTACAAGGCTTAAAAGTGGCAGTCTGAGAGGTTTCAATTTGTTTTTAATTGATGCATAAAAGGAGCTATGTACATATTAATGGACTGTCAGGCATTGTTTTCATACATTGTATGAGGTTTACAGCAGATGAAATATGACTTTTCATATTTACCCTCAGCCCTGTTTTCAGCTTTTTTCAGATAACTTGTTTCTTGATGAGACTGATATAGTTGTGTGAGGAAAATGAGGTCTGAGAAAGCAGGAGGTTTGGAAGCCCAGCAGCTAGAACTGTGGAATTCTTGATTTGGCAAATGGCATAAAACAGAAAGTGAAAGGTCGAGTTGCATTTTTTTTAATTAGCTTAATCCACGGTTGTTAAACAGCATTTAATCCTCACTGTGAAGTATTTTCAGAGACATAGAGTGTTAATGGAGATCACGCTGAGGGAGCCATGGTCCAACATGCTTGCCCCCAGACTGTCTCTTATATGTCTTCACCTCTAAGTATTATTCATAGCACATTATTCAGCTCCAAATTTGAAGTACTTGGATGGACAGAATATCTGAAAAATAATAAATAAAATATTTTTCATAAGAAAATATTTATTTCTGGTTTCAATCACCCAAGTTTTGTTTCTTCAGATATTCTACTGCCATTTCTTCTTGAAAGACTGATTCTTCTCTTCAGGTTATGCCATAAAAATAAGCAAAGGAAATCCAAAGTCACAATACAGTCTCAGAAGCCAAGAATCACACCTCGGTACATGTCTTTGATGTGTCGAATGAAACATACATCTATAAGCCCCAGGGATACTGAACCTTCTTTTTAAAAAAATTGAAAGTTGATGTTGATTCTGCTAAGCTATATTATGCATATTGTGTTATTTTGTTTCAGATTGATCTTGTTGTTGTTACTGAGAGTTTTGATGAGTAAGTTATCCCAGGCCGACCTCAGACTCAGTATGTTGTCCAAGCTAGTTTCTATCTTACAGTACATCTTCTGCCTCAGCCTTTTAAATGCTGGGATTATAGGTTTATGCCTTCATGATTGGCTAATTCTAATAAAAATCCATGCACTTATGTTCTGTTGGATATTATAGGTAAGTAGTTCCTTTTAAACAATTTTATTAATACACTGAACACAAAAGGAACAGTTTTCTGGCAACTGGAGAGTGGAGAACCCCATGTTTTAACCATCCTTTGGCCTTTGACCAGGTAGCCCACTGACTCCAAGTATCACCTTTAAATGTGCAGCTCAAGTGCCCTCTTATTCCCCAAGTCTCATACAGCCAGCCCATGGACTGGCACTCAAGCTATGTTGTAAAAAGGTATTAAGTGTTGGTTGGTTACACAGGGTGGTTAAAAATCTGCCATTCAGCTTAAAATATATTTAACCATAAAAATAAAATTCATTTGTAGTAGAAATGCTTGTTTCAATGACCAGCAGCTGACTCCATAATCCTTATTGGACTCTCTAAGTCTTTAAAAACTAAACTGACTGCATTGGATATGCTCAGTGAGCATATAAAATTCATTTTTATTTGTGTACGGTAGTAAAAAATTAATATGGTTGCTAATAACTGCATCTAATTTTTCAGTGTTTTATTAAAAAGTCAAAGAATATAAGAAATGGCTTTAAATACTGGGTTTAGTAGTCTAGTGTGTGCACAGAAAACCAGAATGCAGAGAAGCCAGTTCAGACCTGAGAACAGGGAAGGTTGAGATAGGCAGGAGGAAGGACATAAGTGCCAGAGCTTGTGGCTCTCGGGAGCACAAAGCTGGGGACCAGTAGTGCTCACAGACCTCTTCCTTCTTGAGCACTCAGTGCATTTCTTTCCATAAAGGAAGTGGAAAATAATTGCAATTACATTCAAGTCGTTCCTATTCAGCATCCTTTGATGGTGTGGGATGGGAAAAAATAAGAACATGCCATAGAATACCTTTGCTGAGTGAGATTCAACTGGGGCCATGCAGGCAGTCCTTGTGGCAAACACATGAAAGAGAGATTTAAAATATGGGACTTGTAGCTAGGGAGAACTGGGCTGGGGAGATGGTGCATGATGCCTGTTTGTTGATGAGTTGTTCAGAAGCATCTTTAGGGGACTGTTCTTTGCCATTATGTAGCATTTTTTAATCTTGAGATGTTTGACTCAGAACAAGAAGATCACTGACCTTTTGCTGCCATTTAATCACTCAACAAATAAACTCGAACTAATGACATTTAGTTTAAAATGCATGAAGTAGCTCCTCTATTTGCTGTTATTCTGAGAGTAGACACAGCATCAACTGAGACCATATGTTCTTTAAATGAGATGTGCCAACCAGTGCTGGATATTGTAAAATGGGAGTCTTACATGACGATTTTCTAGGAGATGCTGCTGTAGCATGAAAGCCAAGCACCTTGGCATAGCATTGTTCTTGAAAATCAGTAAGTAAACCCCAGACTTCTAACCCCAGAGCCAAACCTCTTCTTTATGAATGACCCACGAGTCCCTAGGTTTGGGGAGAACTTTATTTCCCATTTATTTCAATTTCAAATACTTAAAGTTGCTACTCTCCACAAAGTGAACAGAAGGAAGAATAAATCTTTAATAAACTCTCAGCTGAAACATGCCTTCCTGCTTGTTGGTGGTGACTTTACTCCCAGTGACCTTGCCCAGGGCGCTCCCCAAGGTAGACCAGTTAGTCACCAAGGCACTGGAGAGGGTGACCATCTACTCTGGCTATGAGTTTGCCACCTATGATTCTTTACTGGAAACTTTCCTAGCTATTATTAGTCATTCGTTCTTAGATTGAGCTTTAAAATGAAATAACTGTTGATCCACCTCTCAGCTACTAAGTCATTCATTGAAAGTGATCGGGTCCCTCCCCGGTCTCCATGCTTTCCCCTTGAAATCCTGTATCATAGGACACAAAGACTCAAATAACCACTGTAACAGAGACACTGTATTCTTGGCTCACAGAGGAGAGGGAACTGCCCATAGGGGAGAGAGGGGCCCAGAGAAGGTTTTAGTAAAGTATGCATTCAACTGTCACAGACCAATAAAAGAAAGTTCCTAATTCTGGAGTAGTTTTACTGTGCTCCTCAGTCTCCATACACAAATACACAGTTCTGACCAAACTTGACAGAGCCTCACGTGTCTACCATGGTCTGGTTAAATGATACAGAAATATAATTTGATGTTCATGGCTTCCTGATCAATAGAATCTGCACATAGCATTATCCATCTGGCTGGTGGTCAGTATTTTGCTCTCAGTTAACAAATACCAGAAGCCTCTTTTTTATTGGAAGACGCCTCTACTATTTATTCATTGCTCTTCAAAAAAACTGCTAAGCAGTATTAAAGAACGTTCTACTAAAATACCAAGTAAAGCCTAATTTCATTGGCTTAAAACAAATCTAGTTTTAAAGAAAAGTTTAATTTCATCACACTGGAAAGTTCTCAAAGCCCACTCTGAAGAGTAGGATTTAGTTAGTAATCCAGGATAAAGTGGCCACAAGAAAAGCCATCTCCTTCTTATCCTATAGTAACAATGCTTATAGGGTTATATAAATTGACTTTTTAGTGTATATATAAGAAACACAAATGGTCATTTAGACACAGAGTAAAAAAGACTTTAACATTTAACTGAATGTGCCCTGCATGGATTTCACAATATATTTTTGCCTTATGTTTCCTAGCCTTTTAACTTGGCATGCAGTTAAACTGAAGACTTGTTTTGTTTCCCATATTTAATTAATTTAATTGCAATCATAATACTTAACCAAGCTAGAGAATGACAATACTACTTAACCTTCAAAAATAAAATATGTTTCAAAACTTTTTTTTAATCCTCCAAACACTTCCCCTTCTCCCTGTACCCTGCTCTAAGGTTTCCTTCTTATATTACTCTGACGTTTTAGAAAAATAACCAGACTTTTTTCTTTTAACACATATGTTTTGGTTTGGGGACATTTCACACTAATGCAAACCCCCTGTGCCTCTGTAGTAAACACGCCTCTGAATTGCTAATTGTTTTAGATTAACCCCAGAGATGTTTGGCAGACATGGTTATGGCATTGTTAGCCTACAAATTTGGTGTTTATTTCTGGGACGTTGATCATAAACTCTACACACAGGCCTACGGGTCAGTTGCCTTGTGAAGAGAATGAGAGGAAGCATTGTGCATCCTGTTGCTGTCCAAGTTACTCTGCCTTCTCCTCTCTGCTTGTCTGGTTCAGCTCTGGCCGCCTTAACAAACAGTACTGGCTGGGAGGCTCACGCAGTAGAACTGTATTTTCTGCTAGTTAGTCCTAGATTCTGGAAGGCTGTAACTCCAGACCCAGGAATCAGATGAGTACTGGTCTCAGATTGCAGATAGCCAGCTTCCTCACATGGCCTTTCTCCTGTGCCACATTCTAAAAGAGCTTGTTGGTGTCTCTTTCCCTCTTTGTGAGAACACTGGTTGTGTCTGTTTAGGCTTCACACTGAAGATCTTATATAACCTTAATCACCTTTGGGGGCATACCATTTAGTTCTATGACATATAAAAGCCTACACTGGCTTCTGTCTACCACTCTGGATGACTCTACACAAACACCAGACAGACCCCCCAACCCTTGAACTCTCAAACACTAATCTATGTCTTCTGTCTAAGGGCTTCTAAGTTCATTGACTTCTGGAAATTTTTTGTGCATAGTATAGACTAGAAGGAAATGGGTATGAGAAGAGGCTGATTTGCCGGGGCAGCCTTGGTTGACAGGGTCCTCCTCAGTCCTAGTATCCATTCATGCTAATCTCAGCAATTCCCCCTCCCCCCATGTTCAGTCTTTGGATGTGTAAACATCTGCTTCATTTCAGCTTTCTATACTTATTACTTTTTATTTATTTATAAGACAGAATGTGTCTCTGTAGCCCTGGATAGTCTAGAACTTATTATGTAGCCCAAATTGGCTTTGAACTCACAGATATTTGCCTGCCCCTGCTTCCCTTGGATTACATTTTAAAATGTATACTATCTTACCTGGCCATTTATTTATTTATTTATGCTCATTTATAAAAGAAAAAAACCACCAATTGTCTGTTTGATTCAAGGATGTCACCTCTGGAAGGGACATTTTCAGGACAGTAGCAATCCATGGCCCTTTTGTCCCTGTAAACTCCTAAACACCTTAATCAGTGTCATACTTCCCCTATAGTGACATCATTTGTGGATCTTGCAAAGATAGAATGGCTAGTGTTCATACTTCTGAGGGAACCCCATTATAGTCAAGGTTTCTTAAAAGATTTGGGGACAAAAACCTATGTCCTCCTGTTAGTGATGCTTGGGGTAAGGTGTGACACCCTTGCTTGTCAGTCCTAACTCTGCCCTGAGTCTGGAGAGAACAGGAGCAAGATGCTCCTAGATTACAGAAGGCTTTCTTACAAAACTGTGAAATCATCTCAGTCCATTCCTGTGTTATCAGAAGCTGTGTAGAGAGACGGCTCTGGTGCTGGCTCCTGTCATATATCTGAGCGCTAGTGAGCATCTCTTAGATGCACTTTGCTTGTCTGTACCATGGTGATGAAATGATAGGCTCAGATTGTGCCTTGTACTATCTGTAGTGCTTCCTGCTTGAGAAGTTTTCCAACATGTTGGCCTCTGATGTTCTGAGTATACAGTAGACAGTCTAAGGGTACAACAGTAATTGATCAAAATGTAAAAAAAAAATCCCTTAAGAGTTGACACAAAGGGATAAGATTGTACATCAGTGATAAAGAGCATGCCTCACATATATAAGGCCCTGACATTGACAAAACAAAAAAACAGAGACAAAAAATCCAAAACAAAACAAACAAATCACACACGCACACGCACACGCACACATACACACACACACACGCACGCACGCACGCACGCACACATACACACACCATTCTTACCTGTAATCACAGTACTTTGGAGATCAAGCAGAAAGTGCAAGATTTTGTGCCTAATATGAGCCCATATACCAAGACTCTGTCTCAAAACAAGCAAGCAAACAAATAAACAAACAAACAAAAAATTAGAAGGATTAGAGGGATGGCTCAGCAGTCAAGAACACTTCCTGCTCCACTAGAGAACCTGAGTGCAGATCCAAAAACTCATGTGGGGCAGCTCCCATCCACCTCCAGCTCCATCTCTCTGAGATCCGACGCCTTTGGCTGGCCTCTGTAGATGCTCCTACACATGTGATATACAGTCATAGACATGCATGCATTAAAAAGATAAGAATAATTGGAGTTGCGCTTTTCCCTCTTAACAAAGAAATTGATGTGCTTGTATGTTGATAAAACTAATACATCATCACAGAAACTTGGTTTAAAGAAAATACACCCTTAATCCTACCAAACAGGATAGCTTCTGTTACACTGTCCTTGTGTAAAAGCCTCATGCATGTGACTTCTGGACACACACTTTTATTTTGTCAACTAAGATATCCTATATTTATGTGTATACTGTAATTATAGCACCTTGTAAACAAAAAAGTCCTTTCTGAACATCTTATCAAATATCTGAATTATTTTAAACTATTTTTGATGAAATTTGGTACCTGGGTACACAGTCACCAGTTTAGATGACCAAATGTTATGGCATTGCTCTGCTTGTTCATGACTCCGTGGTTCTTATCCTCTCATCTGTTATGGCTTTGAGTAAACCAAGTGGGTCTTGTGCCTTCCCATGCATTCTGTTGACCTGTCCAGGTAAGTTGCAGTGTGACTGCTTTTGGCCTATGGTAATGCCTTTTGGTCTCTGAAAGAAGGAATATGTTAATGAAAATTGGAACATTCTTCTGGCTATCTTCTTCCTCTGAGGTCTAGAAGGGAGTCTAACTGTTCACATTAAGGTCAGACATAGTTCCTGCAAATGCTGGACAAAGCATCAACCGAGGCTTAGCTGATGATTGCAAGATTATTTCTATGTTCTACTAGGTTTTTTTATTCCTCCATTCTAGATTTGCTAAGTGTTGTGATGGGAGTCAGGGTGCTCTAGTAGACCTGCTATCCATCGGTGATAGCAACCGGGTTTCTCAGGCTGTTCCTCTCATTCCTTTTCTCTGGGGCTCAGGGTGGGGGGCCCATTCTGTGTAGACAACATTGCATTTTTACATATTGGAGACTAGAAAGAAATATATGTTCACCTTGGTCTAACTGGGCTATAAATATTCTGTTCCCTAAGGATCCATGATCAAGAAAAATTATTATAGATAGTTCAAATATTTTGTTATCGCTATGTTTGGCTTTTTAATGAGCTCCTTACACAAAGCAGTAAACAAAATACTGACAGAAACAGCCAAAAGTGAGATGGGTTATTGTTTTGTCTTCTCTTTTTCTGTTTTTCTGGTTTTGGTTTGCTTTTGTTTTTGGTTTGATGATGTTGGCAGTGGTGGTTTTGACTCTCCATTTCAGAAAGTTTTAGCCCATTCTATAGGAAAAGTATTATAGACTGGCTTTGTACATCATGGAGGCAGAGGCTAGGACTGTTCTCATCCTGTCAGCCCAGGTTGCCTTGGCTGTAGTAACCTATATTGGTCACACTGTGTGTGCCCTATTTTAATCAGCCAGACCCCATCAAGGGCAGGGGCCACAGCCTCCCCAGATAGAGTCATCAGCTGAAGAACAATGCTCAGAACACATCAAGGACATTTTAGATTCAAACTCCTGTCTCATATATCTCTCCTTCTGCCCATGGCCTTGAAGAAAGGCTCAGCCCTCACTAGCCCTGTGGCTTTCCTCTCACATGCTAAGCAGAAGAGGACAGGTTGGCCATAGATATCCTTCAGTGTGCCTTTGGGTGTAAATTCCTTTTCTTCCCTCTTTTTCCCCACTCCTGAGAATTTAGGTACAGAAAAGGAAAGGATCTGCTTTCTTTCATTCATCAGTGTTCTCCTTTGCCACTGCTGTTCACTACATTGTTTAGGACTTTATGGTCCTCTCGATGCTATTTTAAGCTACAATTTTGATGTAAAGAATGGCTCTGTTCTTGGCATTTTGAGCATATTGCTCTGATTATGAGAAGTGTGAGGTAGCACTACCACTTTTACACACAGTAGGAGTTGGCAGAGGCTGCTTTGTACTTCCTGATTCTCAGATATTAAATGACAATATTGACAACCTCCCTTCACAGTAGTTGTGATAACTTAAAACAATGTTTATTATATCGCTATTATTACTACAATCATTTCAACTCTAGGGTCTGTATTAAAATTTGTCTTTCCTCAAGACACCTTTTTTCACTGTAGGATATCATCAAACTTTGTTCCCTCAGTTCCTCACTTGCATCATGGTGACAGAGATTGTGTTGGTCTCACATGTTTGTGGAAAAAGTTTAGCCTGAGTCTATAAAGCAGTTAGAATCATTTTCCATTTGTAAACATTGATTATTCTTAGAATAGCGTTGGTATACTTGATACTTCTGTAGCCATTTTATTTATTAAAGCATATCTCCTTATCTTCCCTCTTCAAGGCAGCTTAAACCCAACATTTCCTTAAAACAGCATCACTCTCATTCTGCAAAAACGTTGTAATGGTTCTGCTGCTCTCTTCATCTGCACCCTGGAGTCCTGTCTTCTCATCTCTCTAACTTTCTCTGTCTGTCAACAGGGTCGGAGAGGCCTTGGTTCTGTGTTTGTGTGGGCATCTGGCAATGGTGGACGGAGTAAGGACCACTGCTCTTGTGATGGCTATACCAACAGCATCTATACCATCTCCATCAGCAGTACGGCCGAAAGTGGAAAGAAACCTTGGTACTTGGAAGAGTGTTCGTCTACACTGGCCACAACCTACAGCAGTGGAGAATCCTATGATAAGAAAATAGTACGTAACCTTTGCATGTCAATTACCAGCCATTTCTTTAACATTTACACTGGGAGACAGAGCAATCCATGTGTCTGAGTAGAATATAGCAACAGCAGTTAAGATTAGCTAATGGTACCGAATTAGTCACTATGGACATTAGCACTGTATTACTGATTCCTGGAATATACTTGTCTGGGTCATGATATGTGACCATTAGTGTAACCTCCTCTATGATTAAGCTTCAGTTTTATTAAAATACAAATGGTTGGTCTACATTTACATTGATAGTGGCAGAATAAAAACAAGAAGCAACATGCGTTTCTCACATTAGTGCCCCTATCCCTGACTTTGGATTCTGGTGTTTCATACAGCTAATCTATTATGGACTAAAGAGTTTATAAGAAAAGTCATGATTACATTTAAAATATACATTGCTTGTCTGTGTCCATGGCTCTATATCTGCACTGACTATCCCAACTACAACACATTAAAATAGAATGGAAGATATTTTTTACTAGTTTTATATACCAAACAATACAGTATAACAACTGTATACATAGTACTTGTGTGACATTGTGTATTAAAGCAGTCTAGACATGGGCTAATGTCTAAGGAAAGACATGCAGAGATAAATCGGCAAATGCTATGCCATTGAATTTTAAACATTCTCAAATCTGAAACCAATCCTTTGCAGATGCCAAGGGACTGTATTTATCCAATGTGTACTAATCCTGTACCAATAGAGCTTTTCTAGGGCTACATAGTCTACCGAATGTGGAATTATGGAAGTGCAGTGGGGTTCTCTGTTCTCCACCATGTCCTGCTGTCTTAGGCAAATAGCAAAGGATTCAGAATTAAGGTTAGTCCTTTAGCCTATCTGAGTCTTGTTGCCTTGAGCCATCTTCTACATCAAAGTTCTCCCTTATAATGTGAGGATTAACAATTTGTAGTTCATGGAGCCATTGCTGAAATAATTGAGGGAGACAGAAGCTAATAAAGGATGTGCTTGGCTTTATCAGTGTCTGTGGAAGCTCTGGCTCTTGGAACACCTGCCACTATGCCACTAATTCTAAATGTCAAATTCCATTCCTCTTCTTTTGACCATGCTTTTGCATACTGTCTCAGGATTCACCTTCCTAGTGCCCAGCTGAGCTGTTTTGCCTGATATTTGAGGAGCCGCACAGGAGCTGGTCATACTGTGGAGAGGCACCTTACTTCTCCATAACAGGAGGGGAGACACTGCAAGATCACTGTGACAACTCCGAATCCAAAACACTAAATCCAACAGCTATGACATGATTCCACATGTGGAGACTGTTTACAGCATAAAAATCATTTAAAATATTACTTAAAGTTAAAATTAAAATATTATGTAAAGGCTGTGTGTACATGTACACATGAAACATACATAAATTCTAATTTCCACTCCCAAGACGGATAATCAGGCATCCCAAAATCAGGAGAAAAATTCTATGGTCCAAATTACCTCAGGTTCAGAGCATTTGCTCCTTGTGTGAATTAATTTATATCTATTGACTTCACCTGTGCTTGTTAAATATTAGATTTTTATGTCTGATTTCCCAACTATATTTTTGGTGCATACTTTTGTCCCATTTAAAAGATGCCTCAATCTTCCTCCCCAGTGACTGGAAATAGTCACAAATCTGGGACTGGGAAGATGGCTCAGCCATAAAGAAAACCAGTTGTTCCTGGGTTTGGTTCCCTGAATCCACATAGCAGCTCATAACCATCTGTCACCCAAATCCCAGGGGGTTCCAACACCCTCTTCTGACCTCTGTGGGCACTGTTCACATGTGATACACAGACATTCATTGCAGCAAAACACCCATACCCATAAAATAAAAATAGAGTTGAAGTACAAGTCCACTTCCCAGTGCTTCCTCTCTCATTTATCAGTGAACTAACCACAAACACAAAGTCAAACACATAAGGAGAGAGTGTGGAGATGAGCAAGCCTACGAGTGTCTGGGTTATTTCATTAAAAACTACTGCCTCTTACCAACAGCTTGACTTCCTTAGAGGACTGTAAACATCTAGAGATATCTCGTCTGATCTTCAATAGAGAATCGCGTGTCTCCTAGCTTGTAGCCAGTGACCACCAGTGTCCCACAACACCCATCCCCGCATCATGAGGGGCTTGAGAAACTCAGAATAAGATTGCCACCATTTAGCTCTGGAGTCTGGGCATCTGTGGCAAGTTCATACTTGCTTCCAAGCAACTTGTGGCCTGGCCAGTTCTGTTATCAGTGTGGCACCATTGCTGTGGGAAGAGTATTGATCAGTTTCCCAAATGTCTTCTCTAAAGGAAGCATATAGTCTAATGGACAAAATATGAAAACAGAAGAAAGTGTGCCCCTCGTCTCTGATGAAACGCATTACATGATGGGGCCTGAATGACCTCAGAATCATGACAATGAGGTTCATTCTCTAGACTTCTTTTCCTGGCCACTATTGTATTTGTAATTGTGCAGCAGTTGTTGTGGCCCCTGCACAGAACCATGGAGAAGGATGCTCCATTCTGAAATCAGAAAGAGAGCTTGGGACAGAACCTGGTTACTATGGCTGAATGTATGTCTGTGTCCTCCGGTTGGGGTCATGCATTTCTATTTCCCTTCACTGGCTAGATGCATATTTACCTCTTCCTTGTATCTACTTTCATTTTTTATCTTTCTGAAAGGATATTTTCCATTTATGTAGAATTAGAAGCTTACTATTTTTCTCATGTGCTGATGTCTTCAGACTAGATGTAAAAGAAATAATTCAGGCATTTCCTGATAGAGCTAATTGGTGTCTTGCCACACTAGGGCACACTGGCTAATGTTTAGGGATATAACATCTTCTTGTGCAGATCAGGAGGGCTAATCCTAGATTACAATTTTATAAGAGCATCAGTTTCTCACTATAAAGGCCAAAAACTTGTCCATGTCTTCATTTGCTCTTTCCTTCTTCCTATTTCACTCTTTTCTTTTTGTCTGCACCCCCAAATTGTCCACAATGGAAGAAAAATTCAATGTCTAACTTCATACTGACCACCTAATGCTAATCCACCCACTCAGCCTTGACCTCCTCAATAGTAAAAATGAGGTGACACCCGTGGGCTCAGAGATTCCCCTAAGAGAGTAAGAGACAGTCAGTGTGTGAGTGCTTGGTGTGCACGTAGCCTTATGAGTGGCCACTATCATTGTCCTTAGATCTGTGCAACCTTCTGCATCCCGTAAGGGTAGATAGTCATTTCTCTCTTCACAGAGGTTCTTGTTGCACCTTAATTTTTCCAATCCATAAAATCCTGTGGTCTGTTTCACCGGCCCCATAAAGAGAGCCACTGTGATCAGGAACATGTTAACAGCCTGAACATGAGTGGAATTGGCAGCAACATCAGATTTTTATGGTCCCGCTGACCCCCTTTCCTTCCAGATGTCAGGATGATGAATAAGCCCACAGTGCACTCAGGACCTTGCCACCACCAAGCTTTGAACCTAGACACCTGTGGTCCCTGGGTGATGCCTGCATCCTGTTAGTGGCATCTGTGATTGAGTGCTACAGGACTGGCAGTGTCTTCTTTGTACTGAGCCCCCTCCCCAAGCCATTCATTCCCTTCTGGCATTTGCAGGCTCTCTTGCAAAGCGCAGTGGTCATTCTTCATTCCTAAGAGCACCTCTGTGACTTGAACCGAGACAGTTGCTGAGGATCTAAAGGGACAGGAAAGATCTCTCATCTGCTTCTGGGAAAGTACTTTGTTAAATAAGCTTTCCATATCTGGGACAAAAGGTCTTTTCATGATCTGAAAGCAGGAAAACCTAGCCCTGGGTTTCAAAATATAGCGAGAACTGTGTACCGGGATGTTCTGCCATCACTCGTAACTCAACAGTGGGTACTGTCATTGTATTCACACTCTCATAGACCTGGAGCCTTTGTGGTTTGACAGCAAATTTCAGCACATGAAGCATGCAGACTGTCAGAAGCACAGTGGGGAGCTCTTTTCTTAGCAGGATCATCAGGAATGACTATTGTTTGTTTGCAACAAAATCTCACGTAGCCCAAGCAGATCCCTTGGTCTGTCTCCCTCAACCTCTGACTGCTATAATTGCAGCTCTGACCTGTCACAGCTGGCTAAGCAGCTATTTTCTTAAACATTTATTTCTATTACCTTTAATTATATGCAGACTGAGGGGCACGTGTGTACATAGCAGTGAGGGTGCCCTTGGAAGCCAGATATGTCAGTTTACTCTGGATCTGGAGTTGCAATAAGTTGTGAGCAACCTGACCCAGATGCTGGAATCTGTACTCAAATCCTCTGCTAGAGCACTGAGCCATCTCTCCAGCCCACCCTGACTAGCTGGTTTAAAGCCATGACTTGAAGTAATGTTTTTCTTAACAGAATTGTATACACAATATTCTGTATCTCGTGTGACACATTTACAGTTATCATAACATGTCACACACATAACTTTGCGGCCTTCCTAATGGGAACCTGATACAGCCCTCTGCTCGTGAGCTGCAACCTCTCAAGATTCCCTGAAAACTCTGTGTACAAGGATCAGCTTGTTCAATTCTAAGATGAGAAAACAGAAACTTGGAAGGCTAGAGGGGGAAAAACATGCAGAAGGTCAGTCAGGGAGCCTAGATTCCAGTCAAGCAGAATAAGGCTCCAGCCCATCTCTTGCCAGTGTACCTTCATGCCCCTGTCACTCACCAGGGCCAACCCGTGTGGAGCCACGCAGACAAAGTTACGTTTTTGCCCCGTTTTCTTAACACTGTCCACCACATTTTACTACCTTGTTCTTCCTAATTGAATTTCTGGCCTTACACTTTTCATACTTCTCTGTTAGACGAACGACTATGAAGCAATGTAAGCAACAGACTCCCAAGTTTATGCCTTTGTCTGAGAAGATCATGGCTGTGTCCTCTAGAGAGGACCTCTTCCCAGTGCACAACTTCAGCTAGGTCCTTCCCATTTCATCCTCCAAAGGAGTGTGCCTCTGTGCTCACTGCATTTGGGCCACTGCCCCCACCACCCTCCTAGTCAGTTTTGCTTCCAGCATACTTAGCCTCACTTGACACTATTGTCTACATTCTTCATTTACTGTCTGCTTTTCATGCCAAAGTGGAAACGACTTGAGAGCAAAGAGTTTGTCCTGTTGGCTAAACCTGGGGGTCCATAAATGTCCATGTAAAAATAACCATCGGACAATGGGGAGCAGGGGGCTATACAGTTGCAGGAACAAGTACTCGGGGACAAAGGCATGTTCTACTCCCTTCCTGGAAGGTGAATATTTGTCAGGAGATGCACTATGGAAAATCCTCACAAATTTATGTGTGTAACAACCCATACAAGCAATCAAAATTTTGTCTTTAACCCTCACTATTTCCCTGGTATTGTCAAAAGATCTGTTGTATCACTAAAGCTCTACTCGGTCGCTCCTACCAGAAAATTATCTTTCTTTTGGAACTTGTTTTGCCTTTGACTACCCTCCCCCCAACCAAGTCATTTGTCCTGTTATCTAGGCTCTTAGCTACTTGATGACCCTGTTGGGAGAGGTTCTCTGAGCCATATTTTTGGTAACACATGTTTTTCTCCCATCTGCTAATGTCATTTCACTTAGATGTGTTAAAAACACATATGCTGCCTGGAAAGTCTCAAGGGTGGCCACAGGCCAACTCCATGTAGAGGCATTACCCCACTGCTCTCAAGGCTTCTGAGAAGAGCTCCTCCTGCAGAGTCCTGCTCTCCATCTTCCTCCTGTAACCCACTATGTTTCCAATGCAGTCACTGTAAGCCTCAGATCCTTCCCAGTCATCTCTGTTCCTTTTAGTTTAGAAAATCTCATTCTGTTTCAAGAGTGTGTAAATGGAAGAGCAAGACCAGATGTATTCAGTCATTTGACCCACATTCTCCTTGGAATGTACCAAAGCATGAAGGGAACTGGGTTTGCCGTCCCCAATTGCTGGAAGGGTAGGCACCAAGGCTTTTCTGCCCTGGCCAAAGGTTTGATTCTGCTGCTCTTGTTCTTGTAGGAGGACTGTATTCTAAAGCTTCTTCTGCTTACTTTGCTGGTTCAGGATTTAATACCTTCCCCCACTTAACTGCCTTGTTGCTGTGCGTCCCAGAACAAGGTCATTAGCCTTGTTGAACTTCCTTTTTCTTAGCTGTTAATCCCTTCCTTGCAAACCTCCTGTGAGTGTGTGCAATGTTCTACATGTGGGCATACTCTCTCACTCAGTATGAGTTGCTTCTGGTGGTAGTTGATGGGAAGCCTTGAGGTGGAATTGTGAGGCTACCCTTTAATCCTTGGATCGTAAATTAGTACATGTGTAACTTGTGGATAACACATTGTAACAGGTTGATTATACATTTCTTGGAGTCCTGATTGAATAGTCAAAAGAAAAGTGACCTTAAAGTGTTTCTAAGTGAATGGAAAAGTTCAGAGTAAGATGAGGTGAGTCTAAGAGAGCTCAATGGAAGAACTTCAACTTAGCAAGGAAACACTTGCTTCTGTTGCAATATGGTATTCAGCCGTACATTATGATGGCACAGAAATGGCACAAGATGCAGTCACATCCCTTGCACTCCAAACTTCTAGGGTCACTTAGCAATATGGGAGTGATGTTTTATATTGAATCATTCCTTCTCTCTGAATACTACACCCTTCCTAGTGACATCTATGGATATAGAAATCATTCACCAATCCTAATTTCTTTCCATGTCATTGTGCTTAATAGTGATACAAAATCCGTTCACTGTCTCTGCCCTTCACCCAATCGCTGTGTCTAAAACAGCTCACCTAACACATTTCCAACCCAGGTCCAAGTCAGCACTAGAAACAAGTTCAGCCTAACGGACAGCAAATCATTTCGTGTTTTAAAAATATCTTTTCAGTTGTTCCCTTAACAGGTATGAGGCAATCTGGCACCTCCAAAATAAAAAGGATCACAGAGCATCAGGGAGAGAGGGTACTTACTGGAGGTTGCTGTAAAACTTGCCACTTAGAGCCCAAATCAATCTGGGCTGAGATTCCCTGGAGAATGGCATCAACAGGCTACAATCAAAAGCCCAATCAACTCCAATAATGAGCTGTGAAGTATTAGGAAATAAAAGCCTAGGGAGAAAGTGATGGTTCTTCTCGGGGGTCCTGGCTGCAGCTGAATAATACCCTGCCTGGATCACCCAGAAAAGATGACATCCCTAACTCTGTGGAGTCCAAAACCCCATCTGCTACTGATCCTATGAGGCTGGAAATCTAATTTGCCCATCAGGATAGCTTTGATCTGCTCGGGGCCTGCGCCCTCTCCAGTTTCCCTCTTGGTGATGGACGCAAATGATATTTTCTTGAGCAACTTCAGTTCTTTTGGATACAAATTCTGTTTCTGATTTAGATGGTGAATTGAGGGAATTTGGAGCATGCGAGACTGCCACCGGGATGGAGACCAAATTCTGAGACATTCTCGAGGGAGTTTGAAGTCAGAGCGTATCCACCCTGTGTTGTGGGCTGCATGCACACTGGAGGCCACTTTCCTTTGGGGTGCACTGGCAGATCCTAAAGTCCTGTTTCCGGCACCTTGTGATAAGTGGGGTTACCCCTGGTGACTCCAGTTTGAACCATCATTTTTCTTTTGGGTTGCGCATCCCATGGTGATCTTTGATTTTTCTTTCTGCACATAGACATAAATATTCCCTGGTATTCTGCCTTCTTTTCATGGTGAGAACCTTACCTTAGATGCTCCTGGTAATTTACGCCTCACATTTTCCCCACTGACAGTAGCTTCCCATTGAAATGACCCTTCTGGAATTCCACTTAGAGCAGAGACGGGAGGGAGATTATCTTCGTTTTTCTTTTCTTCCTGCTTCTGGGTCCCGTCACCTTCCTGCTCAGCTCCCCTCCAACTAATTTAGTTCAAATGATTGAAAAAGAAAGTTAGAGCACAATGATGACTTGAATTCCACACAATGCTGTCAAAACTGATAGCATTTGACATTGGCATCTCTATGTGACAGTTCTGAGTAGGTCTTTATGTAAGCACATGATATGTGTGTGCCTAGTGCCTATAAAAAGATCGGGTATATTTGTGCTACTGACCAGACATCATAAACTGTTTTTTGCTTATGTCTGGCCAGAGCTAGTTGTAACGTTCAAAGCACTGCACGCACCCCGCATGTTTATTCTGGGCCTGCACTGAAAGTTTCTTGTACAACTGAAGAGTAAGGAGGGAAATGTCATGAAGACTTGAATCCAGGCACAATTTATTGAAAAAAAATTAACACTTGCACAAATGAATGTGACGATGGATGAAGTAAAATGTGAAGATGTTTTGTCTCTCAAGACCATCTCTCAAAAACAGGGACTCTGGATATCTAGAAATAAGCCATTTTTGATATGTTCATGGTTGGACTCAGAGACTAGTACCTTAGAAAATAACTGTAGAAAATACCCTGTGGTTTCAAGTGTATTCTTAAAAAGTTATTCATTGTGGTGGGCATATGATGTGAGAGGGTAGGAGCCGTTCTCTTTCTACCTTTATGCAATGCTAACAGATCATACTCACCATGTTTGCACAGGAAGTGTTTTGCCCACCGAGATATTTTACCACTCCTAGAAATTCCCTGGAAACCAATGATGTAACAACTCCACTTCTGGTGTTATATTTGAGAGCATTTTAAATCAGATTTTCAAGAATGCTGTGCACTCCTGTGTACATTTGGGGCACTGTTCAACAGCCAACCACAAAAGCAAGCCCGACCGATCTCCATCAACGTACAAGGAATTGAGGGAGTAAAGCACAATGGAGGATTAGTCACTGTTTTTGAAAGGAAGGAATCACTGTCACATGCTACAGTAAGGATACGTTTCAGAGCAGCATATAAGTGAGTTGGTCCAATCGATAAGGGACAGGTACTCAGTGATTTCCCTTAGGTGAGCTACTTAATCAAACGCATCAACACGGGAAGCATCATAGTGGTGGGAGGTGGAAGGCAGAGCGATAGACATTCTGAATTCCATTCATACAGATGAGATAGGTACTAGAGATCCGAGAAAGTGGTGTGTAGTTACTAATGCTGTCCACACAAAAATTGCCAGGAGGGTTAACTTAGGTTATACTTTTTAAAGGCCAAATAAGAGTCTAGTAAGTTTCTTTACATATAGGTGAGTACAGTTCTATTTCCCTATATAACCACATCTCTGTAATTCTCTGTATTTAGTTTCCCATTTCTTTTGTGTCCGTATTCATAGATATGTGAGATGGGTCATCTGATAGCATTGCACATGTCAAAAGAAATGAGGAAAAAAGGTTAGACGTGCTCCATTGTGGGAAACTGAGTGGGCCAAGATGCTCCTCTAGGTCTCTAACATGATGGAAAATTCCACTCAGCCTCCTGTGGCATAGAGGTGATTGTGCGGGCGGGTATCCATCTGCTTCCTACCCTGAGTTCGGCAATCTCATGGTCCTCTTAGAAAAACAAAGGCTGTGCTTTGGGCTGCCTCTCTTCACTGTCTTTCTGCTCAGTTTTCACATCAGCTCTCCTCTCTGTGATATGTGGTGACATACTTGTCTTCGTGCCAAAGAAAGGTTCATTGATGTCATCCAGTGACTGCAGAAGCCCACTGATTCATCTCCCCCATCAAACACAAAACCAGTCCCAAGGGAACAAAATGGATTACTGTCCAGGAGGGAAGACTTTTTTTATTTTAAATCTGAGAGGTATCGCACTGGTTTCTAAAGGCATATACTATCGTACTTAATTTCTCTTCTTAAGGAGAATTTAAATTTAATTTTCTTCCATAGTGAGACAGGCTGGGAACTGTTGCCTCTGCTGGTTGGTAATAGAATTTAGTCAGAGCTGAAGTAAATTGGATTCAAGCCAAGAAATAAAATGATCTAGGTTTCACAATTTGATTACAAGGTAAAAATGGAAAAGTAGCTAATCTCCTATATATATAATACAAGCAGGCATTGCCTTAACCGTGTATAAGACACAGGAACCCCACCCTTACTTTTCCTGCTGTGAAGCGGTGTAGCTTTTAAGGAAGCCTTAATTCACCCATGCAACACTTTTTATGAATTCTAGAAAAGTCCACAAGCAAAGGTTACCTCGGTGGCAGAGACTTTTATTTGCAAGCCGTACTCCCCCAGTTATAATTTGGACAAGTCGGGGGCTGTGTAGTTTACCCTTTCTTCTTGAGATACCTGGTTTGGTGTCTGGGTGTTCATTCAACACATTTAATTAAATGTGTTTAAAATGTGGGTCCTTGAAATGACTTCCATTTTGATCCAGAGCGGAACTAAGGTAGGACATGAAAGGCGTGTGCACTGCAGAATCTTAGGGGGCACCCTGAGGTTCTGAGCTGTGGTTCACCTCGGTCCTGCTCTGGTTTTAATGAAGTCAATTTCCAGTCAAGTTTGGTTTATCTGGGCAATTCTTTGAAAATGGACTGTCACACGAGCCTGGAAAGATGGAATTTAAAATTAGTCATTAATTCTTCTGCATCCACTTTGTGAGTAAACTTCTTGCTATGATCATGACTGTCCTCAGGGTCTAAGTTTTTTTTTTTTCACTTTTGTCTTTCAGATCACTACTGATCTAAGGCAGCGGTGCACAGACAATCACACTGGAACATCAGCCTCAGCCCCCATGGCTGCTGGCATCATTGCCCTGGCCCTGGAAGCCAAGTAAGCCTCGATCTCTCTTTCTTACCTCTGGTGACAAGCCCCTAAGTCTAAGAACATTCTCCCACGCCCCCCAAACATGTAGTGTTTAGCACAATAGGCCAGGTGGGAACATTCCACGCCAGTGTTTAAATTTCCAGCAATTGAGTTTTTCATACATTTTTGTTGGTGGGAATAGTGGCTCACACCTGTAATCGCAGCACTTGAAAGGTCGAGGCAGGAAGATTGCAAGTTTGAAGCCAGTCTGGGCTACATGCGGAGTTGCACGTCCGCGTGAGATCCATAACAAAGGATGTATTATGAGGCCCTGTCGTAAACTAACAAACACAAAACAAAACAATAACCGGAACTCATTCAATGAGGGGTTGGGATTTATATATGCTTGAAAAAGCAGCCTGTGATTCCTTCATTATGGAGTCGCAATGCTAGCCAGTTGGCTGCAACACTCTTGTCCTGTTGGTTTTTCTTTTAGTCTGGGAATGTTCAGGTTGGCCTTAGATGAGTGAGGAGCACCGCCCTCTCTGTTCCCCTTATTTGTAGCTCAGCAAGGCAGCTCAGATTCCTTGATATCCGTGCTGTCACAGATTGACTCTGTAGAACAAGATATGTCAAAGTCACATGGCAGGACCCCACAGACAAGGACAACCCATTTATCTCAGCTTTGCTCCTGGCCCTTCTAGTCACACTGTGTTTAAAGCCCTTTGAAAAGCCTCCATAAGCTGTTTGTATATAACACCTCCTCCTCTCTCAAAACAAACGGGTTCATTTTGACATAGCTCTTTGGAAACCTTGTGCAGATTTAAAATCTCTTTGCCTCAATCTCAAAACTTAAGATGTCCAGGAATCTGAAAGTTGTAAATTTAACACCCAGATTTATTTGATAAACTTATCTCTTGCTATTTCTGTCTGTTCTTATCCCACACATTGTGAACATGCCCACCTTACTGTGTCAGTGAAGTGACTGAGTCCCTCTCTAAAGGTTTTGCACTATGCCCGTAATTAGCACCATTTCTGAAAACAAATCCGTGAGTTCCACGCACATCTGGTCCAAAGACCGTTTTCAATGGGGGATTTGAGGGTCTATTCTCTGAGGCTTTCCCCGAATGAAGATACTAAAAAAATAGAACTAGAGACTAAGGACATCAACATTTCTCAGAATGAGCTTTGCATTCCTCCCCTTCTGTCTGTGCGCTCCTGAGAATGCAGCTCCAGGAGGTGGGAAGGAGGAGAGGAGACTGAGGAAGCTAGGGCCATGACATTGGAATGGATAGTTTGTTCCCAGTACCCAAATGACTCCTTAACATTTGTAATGACCTTATTGGTACGGAGACCAGAACCGAGGTTAATGCTGCCCTAATACGCTGTGGCTGCATTTTGTGGCACCACTTCCACATCTGGTGCCATATATTGGGTAGGCACCTGCCTATGCCTCATCATTGGGTGAACGTGCATGCGTGTGTGTGTGTGTGTGTGTGTGTGTGTGTGTGTGTGTGTGTGTGTACATACATACATATTTACATTCACTATGCATATAAAGAGCCAATGCTCTTAACTGCTGAGCCAGCTCTCCAGCCCTCATTTGGGTTCCTTTTTGACAAGACTAAATGTGAAATTCATTTTAAACATCCTCTATCTCTTAAGGTGCTGGGCAAAGATTTGGCAAACAACTGGCACTTACCCTGTGAAATTCTCAACTTTTTTTGCAACTTTTCACTCAATGTTCTGGCAGCACAAGTTAATTATCTACGTTTTTTATCTTGCTGGAGTCTAAAGAGGGTCTTTGAAAGAAAAAAAAAGTATTTTTCCCCTGAAATTCTAAATGGTTTCTCTGGAATATTTTCTTATCTGTGAAATATTGAAGGGAAATAAAAAAAAAACCCAGAACTCATAACCACCTTACTCTCACATAAAGACCAGAATCTCAGACTCTGACTTAGCCTTTCAACATCATAACTACCGCTGAACACACTAAACTGATTCTCCATTATTTTAGAAATTACAGCAAACCCAACTGTTTCCAATGACAGTTCTCTTAAATACTATTTTAATAATACTAATTTCATAATAATAGTATTATAAATACTACAAAGCTAACATGCACACCCCACTTAGTGACACCCCAGTCATCTGGAGGCTGCAGAACATGGAGAGAGAATGCAGCTCTTTTCCTTATTTTTCCATGTGGAGAATTTTTTAACATTTGTTCTTGCCAAGATGGGCATAAGTAGAGGGAAACCCATATTGTCCAAATACAGGTTATCTGGAAACCACTGTGTTTTTGGAGTGTAGCAAGCCAGTTCCATCGTGGCCCTATAACAAGTGATAAATAAGCAGTCGTATAAAATGAGAAGGAATAGGCCTCTCCCTGTACTCTATTGATTTGACTTATGGCCAACCTCTGCCTGTAAGTGAAGCTGAAAATTATAGGAAAGAGGTCTGAGTTCTCTAGGAGTGGGTCAGGAGTGGCATTAAACTACCACCAGAATAAGCACTGGGGTTGGCTTTGGGGCAAAAAAATTATCTAAAAGGAAGAAATTGCAGAGAGGAGCTCAAATAACAGTGTACCGAGGCTGCAATTGCTCTCCAGCTAAGCCTGGGCTATGTCCTGCTCGTTACTCACTTCCTGAGACCTAGCCTTGCAATCTTCTCTTATACTCAGTAACCATGAGCCCTGGCATTTTGATATTCAGCCCTTACGAGTGCAAGCTGATGTTACTGCTTTGAAAGGAAACCTGAGAGAAGTTTCAGCAACCAGAACTATTGCTTGCGAGGTCAACCTTCTTTCCAAATGCTCAGACTGCTCACACAGAGCTTGCTAGGCAGCAGATAGGCTAAACCTTCAGGTCAGCATACTGCAAGTAGAGGGGCTAAGCTGTGTCTTACTGCATGGCCCCATTACTCCTACACTGATAAAGCAAATGTGTCCTACCCTCCCCAGTTTCTAGATGACTGTGTTTGCTTGGCACAAGGTGGAAAACTCAAATCCTCAGGTTCCATAGCCTGCATCCTCTGTGTTTCTGGTACCTACCTACCTCTTGGGGATTTGTTGAGATCACTTGGAATGCGAGTCACACTACAGAATGAGAGACACGGTATTTTTTCCGTTGGCATTGGCTATGTTTTTTCGTGTCATTATTCCCTAAGCAGTGCAGTACAGTAAAAGCTTCCTTAGCATCTACACTATACTAGGTGTTAGGGTAATCTAAAGATGAATATAGCATATGGAAGTATGCCAAGGTTATCTGCAAAAATGGCCCTTTTTACAGAAGGGTTTGATGTCTGTGGGCTCTGAGGTTAGTGAAAGGTCCTGAGGCCATTGCCCCACAGAGACCCAGAGAAAATGGATTCTGTCCAAGAGTGAATGATTTGAACTCTTCCTCTTCTCTTCTCTTTGTCAATCTTCCCTCTCTGGTTAATCAGGTGGCTTCTCCCCTTTCGCTCATACCTCTAAAGCCCATGAACAATTCCAAGCTAAATGAAAACTCTATCATCTCACAGGGGAGAAAAACTAACTTTCGTGTTGGAGATCTCTGGGCACTTTTATTGTTTCAGAAAGTTTGTAGTGTGCCAGTAGTTGGGATTTTGTAGATTTTAAAATATCTTCTGGTTTTCAGCAGACCAAATAGGGAATACAGACTCAGGAAGGCCATTAGTAAAAAATGATATGCTGTCATAGAGTCAAACTGTAGAAGGTCAGCTAGAATGAGCATGGTGGGGAGTGGACCTCTCTGGCTGAGTGGTACACACATAGCAGTTGATGTCCGCTAAGCAGTGCAGGAGGGAGCCACATCTGTAGGCATCTGCATCTGGACCTCTGCATTCACCACGTGCTCTAGACTCAGAGGACAGGTGGCAAAAAGAGAGTGAGAGCAAATGATGCTTCCTGTAAAACGATTTACACGGCTGAGAGAACTTTCATTCAGGAGAGTCTGAGCAATACGCCTTGACGTAACCCTTCCTAATCCTAGACTGCAGTTACTAGAGCAGAAAAGAAAAAACGTCAGCATTAGCTCGAGAAATTCAAACATGGAGCTCACCATTACAAAGAACCCTTCATTGGAGGAGTGGAAAATCTACCCTCAGCAATCAGGACATGTTAATCTACATAAGAAGTGTTAAAAAATGGATTGAGTCAGGCAGTGACTTCTGAAATTATTTAGATATAGAGGTTATGGCTAGAAGACCCTTCCATGAATCCTCAGTTTAAATTATCTAAATACTTTTTCCTCAAATTTCATTTGAGGAAAGCTAAGCAGGCTAAGAAATAACTTACTTTGAGAAAACCTAATACACTTAGATTTAAACTAAGAGAATAAACAAGTGTGTATGGTACATATTAAACTTTGGCTGCTCTAGTATCTCGTAAACACACGTGTACACATGCACACATTGTCAAAGGGCTTCATCCACGTTCTCTTTATTACTTGTCTGCTATTTCCTATGTCTACTGGTTTTTAGAAGATGTCATATAGGTTCATGTGAAACACATACAGTCTGTAAAATATTCTAGAATGTTTAGGTAAGCATTGTGATACTGACATTTTCATGTATAATACTTTCCTACTGAAACGTAAACTCATTGGGAATAAGAATTATACTGTATAATCTTTATTGATAGATAGTAATTATACTCAACACCAGGGGAAAACGTTAAGGCAGCATGGTATATCCAGGGAGAATTGAACAGGCCATAATTGAATTTTTTTTAAGTCACTAGCTATTAAAGCTAAATTCTCACCAGGGAAGCAAATGTTCACTGCTAGCAGACATACACGATTCATTCATGAAACCTAAAAAAAAAAAAAACTCTTGAGGGAATGACTATGGGTGGTAGGGTGGTATAAGACTTGGTTGAAAAGAGAAATTGGTTAGCTTGATGCTTCAAGGTGGAGCAGTGCTCTCTTTCATAGTCTTTATGACTTCTAAGTATCCCACCGTTAACAAGGTTAATTCTTAAACACAGATTAATTCATCTATGAAAACCATTTTTCTACTTTCTCTAAGAGGGCTGGGGGAGGGCTGGGTCCTACGTCAGCTGGCAGAATGACTTGCTTGTATGTATGTTGTTGTCACACTTCTGGTCCTTCTGTTACTGATGCTCAGTCCTTAGTGACTTGTCCCTCCTTTGTTTACATGAGTCCCCCAGGAGCTCCTAAGGGAAGTCCCTCCACCTTTGGTCCTGAGTGGGAGATCCTGTCAGACCAATAATGGCCCAAGTGAGAAGAGCTGCCACAAAGCCAAAAGATGATTCACACCATCTGCCATGGCTTTAAAATAAAGTTCTGAGTAGTCTTTTCTCGAGAGATTAAATGACTTGCAGTTTTTGCAATTTGAAAAGCTCATCTGCTCAGGCTTTCTGTCGCTCTGTCTTACCAACCACTATGTCTTTTGCCTTACCTCTCTCTACAAGCTATCCCATTGATATGTACAAAAAATGAATGGCAGTAATATGTGACCCACTTATGGTAAGATACCAGGGGCTGTTGAGAAGACATCTGGAGTTTTTTGACAAGCTAGCTCTGAGTTAAAGCAACTCAGGGAGCTTTGTGTTCCGAGAACTGAACATAATCAGGGGAGATTGTACAAGAAGGATTCGATAGCCACAGCATTCGATATTCTGATATTAAGATTCTGATATTAAGTCTAAATATCAGACTTAGTATCTGGATAATGATACTCTGTATCCAGTCTTATCTTCTTTTGTGCTGTCATCTTAATTAAAAACACATCTCATTATTAACTATTGTTTTTGAAAAATTTCCCAAGAGCTACACTGAGCTCTATGAAATGTTCAGTGGGTGGGGGCACAGATGTGTTTGATTATTGAGGTAGCATCGCAAAAAGACATGCCCACTCCTTTCTTTAAGCAGTTTCACTCCATTTAGAACGTAGAAAAAATCCACATGCACTGAGACACCCAGGCACACGTGTCCAGATTCTGTGCAATCACCAAGACAAGGGACCGGGTATTGCATCCACACTTCCTGGTCGACACTCATGCATACTGTAATACAGCAGTTCAGACTTGGAATTCAGCTGAGGTTTCTGGCATAAGAAAGATGAGTGAATTAAAAGGCAATCAGGAAAGAGTTGACAAGGTTTGTGAGGTGAAGAACAGCAAAGCAGCACACATTTCAACTTGAGGCTGAGCGGACAGGGTAGGGATGTACTGTCCTGGATTATTCCCTATAGTGAAATAATTGTAACCAGACACACAGAGCAGTTACCACAGGCCTTCTGCCAGGACTGTGAATGAAAATAGCTTTGTTATGTCTACATACACGCAGACAATACACTCTGTCCTCTAGCACTCTTCAAGTTCAAATTATATAGAAGCCAATTTTCCCTGGACTTGCCTGACTGTACCTTAAGTAACAGTTTCAAATAGGATGACTTCCAAAGGTGTCCATTATGACTGGAAAAGCCCTGGTCAGCAGGCTCATTCACTTGAATTGTCTTGGGAGCTAGCCAGTGTTTCCATAGCCTTAGATGAGCAAACAGCACCATGTTGGAGACTTGAACTGCTGCAAAGACAAACTGAAAACAGAAATTTCTAAGGGATTCTTACCTGCTTCTTTTTGCTTAGCTGTATTTAGCTGTATTCTGGTGCCAAGATATGCTTGCATACAGGAGCCTGGTATGGCTGTCCTCTGAGAGACTATGCTAGCACCTGACTAAGACAGATGCAGATACTCACAGCCAACCAGGACTGAGCCCAGGGACCCCAATGGAAGAGTTAGGGGAAGGGCTGAAGGAGTTGAAGGGGATTTCAATCCCACAGGAAGAACAACAAATAACACTATCAACTAACCAGACCCTTCAGCGCTCCAAGGGACTAAACCACCAACCAAAGAGTATACATGGGCCTGTCCATGGTTCCTGCTGTATATGTAGCAGAGGACTGCCCCATCTGCCATCAGTGGGAAGGGAAGCACTTGGTCCTGTGGAGGCTTGATGCCCCAGAGAAGGGGAATGCTAGAGGAGTGAGGCCAGAGTGAATGGGTGGGTTGGGAGAGCACCCTCTTAGAGGCAAAGAGACAGGGTGGGTGTTTGTGGAGGGGAGACCAGAAATGGGGATAACATTTGAAATGTAAGCAAATAAAATGATAAATTAATAAGTAAAATATCTTTCACTGAAAATATGCAATTGTAATAATATTTTCAAATAAGAGTGGTTCTTATTGCTATAGTAGTCCTCAAATCTACTTCTTGTATCACTGAATAAATCCTGTTTTTAAGCAACCAGATATCAGGAAAGTCTCATGTTAGAATGTTCTAGATGGCTTCAAAGGAGTCTGATCAAAGTATGGGTAACATGGAGAGAGAGAGAGAGAGAGAGAGAGAGAGAGAGAGAGAGAGAGAGAGAGAGAGAGAGAGAGAGAAAGAGAGAATATGCTTTAGATGATATATCTTGAGAAAAGGAACTAAAGCAGGCTAAGGTCTAGTTGTTTTGCTGAACTTAGTCTGGTACCATTTATAGAAATAAATACACTTGGTATTTTCCCATGGGATTCTAGGAATTCTAAGAAGCATAAAACCTGGTGAGACTACATGTCCCTGGGCCTAGATGTCTTGCAATGAGAACTGTGGTAAATGTCTTGGGCAATTATTGACTGAGTTTTGTGTGCCAACTCCCACAGCAGTTATTCTGATCGTTTTTTAATCCTCAGGAAATGCCTAGCACTGTGTTTATAAATGTTATAAATGACTGACATAAAGTTACTTTTTAAAGTGAACAGCAGTGAGTATTGATTTCTTTCCATTAGAAATTGCATGCCTGCTCCTGTGTTCTTGGCTATACAGGCTGCTACCAATAGATTAACCTTTGCAAGAATACCCAATACCATTGCTTAGCAAACCGACTAATGTCTTCCTGAGTTTGTAAGCAATATGTAAAAATTAGTATTTCAATTTAATCTCAGAAGATTTTGAATTTTACCTACTGCTAGGAACGTTTTGTTCTTAATAGTGCCTGTGGCCACCCCTCAGAACTAAGAACATTTTTCTTGTGCCCATTACTTCCTACCATTCTTTACTACTTACTCAGTTTCAGCAAAGTCTATAAAAAGACATCGCTGTGACAGCTCATCCCCTAACTTCTACCTCTGAGGACTCCAGCTTGAATCCCAGTTACCATTCAACTCTCTGTCTGTACCAGGTGTTCTTGGGAGGCTGTATGGGTTTTGTTCATTTAAATTTTAAGAATTTAATACATCGGTGCTGTATTTACATCATTTCTTCCCCTGCCCTGCATCCAAGTCCCACTCAATCTTGAACTCATGACCTCTTCTTGTAAAATATAGTGTGTGTTTGTGTATGTGTGTGTGTGCACGCGCGCGCACGTGCGCGTGCATGCATGTGCGTATGTATGTATGTATGTATGTATGTATGTATGTATGTATGTATGTATGTAACTTGCTGTGTCCACTTAGTATTGCTCGTATATACATGTTGAGGACTCGCCTTTTGTGATTTCATACTCTTATTAGGAGATCAGCCCTGAAAATGATGACCCTCTCTCTAGTTATTAACTGCCTATAGCTCTTCATTAAGGATGAGACCTTGTGAAATTTCTCCAATATGTATTGTCATGGCACCTGTTTCCATGGTGGTTTTAGTGGTGGTGGTGGTGGTGGTGGTGGTGGTGGTGGTGGGGGTGGGGGTGGGGGTGGGGGTGGGGGTGGTGGTTTGCTGTATGTCAAGCAATAGGCTACCTGATCCTCTGGCTCTTAGAATCTTTTTGTCACCTCTTTTGCCATTTTCAGTAAGTCTTAGGTATATGAGTTGTGCTACAGATCTGCCTATCACCTTGGGCTGAGTTTTTATAGATCAAGAAGGATTTTGTTGATTGGTTAGAAAATTTTATACATTTCCTATTTATGTGTTGAGTGGTTGTTGCTTTTATTGTTGTTGTTCTTGTTGTTGTTGTAATATAAGTAGTTATTAGGTAAATAATTGTCTGTAGATAGGGGATCCAGACTTGCCTGTAATTCATTTTGAAACCCAGGCTAGCCTCAAGATCATTTTCCCACTGCTGCAACCCAAGATGCCAGGTGTGTACCACCACACCCAGATCTAGGCTGACTTTTGAATCAATATAGCCTATGGCTACCCTGGTTCAGGCCTATAAACTTTACTAGAACATTTGTTTCTCTTGTCCTAAACAGAATAATTTCCCATATGACTAATAGGGCTGAATTTTAGTAATCAACTAACTCTCTCTCTCTCTCTCTCTCTCTGTGTGTGTGTGTGTGTGTGTGTGTGTGTGTGTGTGTGTGAAATTCTCTTTTATAAAATGTTAATCGCAGTATATTTTCCAGAGAAGAAAGGAAATAGAAAATATAAATGAAACATTAAAAAGCAGGACATTCATATTGACATGAACAAGTTGGTTATGACATTTGTCATTTGAAACCTTCTCACAATGTATCCATTATAATATAAACTATGATACCTCAATAGAGCCCAAGACATAGAAAATGCCTTGTGTGTGTAGCATTTCAGTACTTACTATCATCTGGAGTTAAACTCTTAGTTCAGCACTGTGGATGATTTCATTTCTTACCAAGTAGCCATATATGTGGCAAAGATGATACAGACTTTTTCGTCCCAGAAGTCTGAAGTCTGGAAATATCACGTCTAACACCTGAGGATCATAGAACACAGACTGTAACATCCCATATGTGAAGCTGGAGATTCTGCTTGCTACTGACCGCACATGTATGTGCATAGAGCAGCAAAGGGCAAACAAGACATAGAGAATGACTTACTCCTTTCCACCAAGTAGCTGTGCTTCACCATATACTGAGCTGTATTCTTGATTACCAAGCTCATTTCATCCCTTAAGCATCCCAAGGTCAGTGTCATCACCTATACCTCAGATAGAAGATGGGGCCCAGAAATCTTCAGAGGGTAAGGGGTAGATCTAGAAAATAAACCCAAAGTCACATGACACAAGAATGCATCACCCTACCGGTCACTTTACTACTCTGCTTAGCAGATGGCAGCTACAGCTATAGGGGCTGTGAGTTTGGGGAAGAAAGTCAAACTTTTGGGCAGGATGATACAAAAACCTTTATAGAACGAGAAAGATTTAACATACATTTTAAAAATGAGTGGGCATGTGACTCATCCTGCAGATTTCAAAGCCCACAAAATACTTTCTAGCATTTAACTGCAAGTGATCCATAGATGATGATGATAAACCCCTAAAGGCATAAGAATCAGTATGCTACACTAAATCAGCGATGAGATACTAAGCTTGTACACAATGAGTAAATGGATACTAGGAAGGAAAGAAGGGAGGGAAGGAGGAAAGGAGGCGGAAGAGATGGAAGGAATAAGGAAGGCAAGAAGTCTTCCTGCAGTTGTTTCAGTGGTGTGTACAGGTATCAGTTTCTGAGTCTGCAGGGAGTAGACTAACAACCATCAAGTTCCATTTTAAGTCTGAGTGTTGACCATATAAAAGAAATATTAGTTGAGCTGTTCTTGCTACTATAGTTTATTTATTTGGAAAGACATTTTCACACAAGTCTGAAATGGTAATATATCTTACAAATCGTAGTCACAAATATATACTTTCTTCTTGATATCATTGAGCATATGCCTGTCACGATGCTAAGAACTGGTGTACTTCTGTACAAACATACATGGTCCATAAGGATAGCGCATGTGTGTTTGGTTTTGAGCCTGGCTGTCATGCACTTATATTCCTATTAACAGATGGAAGATAAGCATGGTACAGAGGAGAAAACTAAGCCATGGAATGATCAATGATGATCAAGAATAAGGAAAGCCATTAAAGAAGTAATCACATGCATGCTATGACAATGGTCACAGAGTAATTTACTTTATTTTGGGCTGTCTTCAGTTGTTCCTGAACTATTTGGTGGCCACGATAACTACATTTTAACTACTTAATCCGCCCACAACTTGCCATCTTGGCTAAGACTGGACGTAAAAAGGCAGAGAGTGAAGGAGAAAGCCAGAAAAGCAACCCATTTGTATGATTGAAAATGGACTGATAACTGCTAGCATCACTTCAAAGATTGAAATTGCACCTCAGTTCCAACAAATGTAACAAAAGACCTTATGTTCATGCCCAGTAGTCATTCTAAATAGCTAAAATACTTGGTATATAACAAGAGAGCAAGGAAATAAGGGAAAAGACAGTAAATTCTGAGGCAAGGAGGTGTGGTCTTTTCACAGCTTTGGGAAGCCTTCTTGCGGAAGCTCTGGGAAACCTTTACAAATGTCCTCAGAGATTGTTGCCCAGGACAACTTCGCAGAGAGAGTTCTCTGCTTGATTCGTACTCCCTGCTCTGCACTTAAGGGCCTTTGGAATAGACATTTAATGGCCTCACTCTCTATAGCAGATGTATTCAATTTTATAATTTTCATTGTGTTAAAACTCTCAATTACATGGGATCCCAAACCTGAAATATGAAATAATTGTTATCAGTTTGGCTGGGAATTGTATAACGTTGGAAGATTGCCCAGAGAATTTCTGGTCTGTTGGGAAGCATTTCACTGAGCATAGTCCAGGAGAACAATAACGGAATGTGAGCTGCTTAAGAACAAAGCTGTATTTTGAGAAAATATTCTTAAAGCAAGTTTTCCACTGATGTGCTTTTGTTTGAAATTTTCAAGTGAACAAAAGTTACACATTGGTTTCACGTTGGAAAATGGTGCATACGTCTTTGAAATGCAGAATATCGGGGCTTGGTTTTGTGTGTGTGTGTGTGTGTGTGTGTGTGTGTGTGTGTGTGGTGTGTATGAATGTGTTGTGCGTGTGTACAAGTGTGTTGCTTTATGATTTTTTTTATTAAAATGTTCAGTTAGCACATGAAGAATTAGGTTTTATTCTGGCATTTTTATACACTTGTTGGCTAACCACCCTGCTTATTTTCCTCTATCCTCCTGAATGCCAAGCCTCCCAGTGCCTGTTATGTCTTTCCCCCCACCCATGGAATCCTTCGTTGTCATCTGTCCTCTTGCCATCAGCCCCTTCCTCCACACCTCTTCTTCCTAACTCACTCTTATCTCTAGCTTCATAATCTATACCTCCCCTCTCCCTCACTTAACATATATGCATATATGCATGCTAAGCTAGGATCTCAGATGATAGAGCATGTAGGATTTTTGTCTTTCTTTTTATTGTGAATTGTGTAGCAATAAACATAAGAGTGTATGTGTCTCAATGGCAGGATGCTCTCCTTTTGGTATATGCCCATGAATAGTTGTTTAGAATCTTCCAGTTTTAATTACTCAAGAAACCTCCTTAATATTTTCCATATACACTCTACTAATTCATACTCCCATCAGCAGCGAATAAGTGTTCTTCCTTCCCCACTTTCATTGTTGGGTTTCTTGATGTTAGCCATTCCGACTCTGAGGAGATCAAACCTCAAAATTATCTCCAGTGTAGATTCCTCCGATGGCTCGGGATGCTGAGTACTTCTTAATGTGTTTCTATTGAGAGCCATCTGTTTGTTTCATTGACGCATGTTTTGATTGCCGGAGATTGGTAGGTTTGTTTTTTTTTTTTTTATGTTTTCTAGATATTGATCCTCAATCTGATATCTAGCTGACAACGATGTTCTCCCATTCTATAGACTCACTGTTGGCTCTCCTGAGAGTTTTCTATGCTGTACAGAAGCCTAGTGATTTCATGCCTACCTGCTTGTTAGTTCTTGGTGCTGTTTCCTGTGCTATTAGAGTCCCGTTCACAAAGTTCTTACCTTAACCCCCATCCTTATGTGTGTCCATATATTTCCCTCTAACTGTTTCAGTTTATCAGGCTTTTTATTAAAGTTCTTAACCTATTTTAAATTTATTGTTTTGTCGAATGGGAGATATGGATCTATTTTCATTTTTCTCAGGATGGATATAGACGTTTTTCCTGTACCACTAGTTTAATAGGCTAGACGGCCTATTTGTTTTCCAGTGTATGGTTTGGACACCTTGGTAAAACGTAAGTGTCCATTGCTGTACCGGTTTACTCCTGACACTGTTATTTATTCTACAGCTATGCATATCTGTCTTTACCCCAGGACTGTGCTGTGGGAATCTTTTATTTTCTTTTAATCATGGTGAGACTTGTAATTATCCAACTCATCCTTCCAGTTTACCACTATTATATTGGAAGCAAACTAACATTTCTCCAACACTGACAGATGCCTGCAAGAACACTGCCATGGCCGCCAGTCTTATTATCAAGAAGCCATTTTAAAATCCAAGATTATTGTCACCTGAGTACTGACATACATTTGAAGTAGATGTGTCATATTACCATGTATGTAAATACCTACATACATGTACTTGTATGTGCATCTCCCCTAAGCAATCTTCTTCAGCAGCAGTTTTTAATCTCCAATGCCTGGATAATTATAAATATTGTATATAAATACTGGGTTTAAATATTCTTAACACTCATTTTATCATGAAAATATTTTATACTTTATTATCTTCCACTTCCTCCTCCTGTATTGCTTTCCCTTCAGATCTTAGTCATGTCTTTACCCTCCTATTCCTGATAATTTTATTTTAAATCAAACTTTTAAATAAAATAATACATTATCAATTAAAGACATCACGCAAGCTATTGAATCAGCTTGCACCTTGTTTATTTGAGACAGTTTCTCTCAATAATCCTGAAGCTTACCTATTGGCTAGATTGACTCACCAGTGAGTCTCCAGGATCCTCCTGTCTTCACCTCCCAATATTGGGATCATCGGCTCTCACTGCCATACCCAGCTTTTATGTGCAGGTACTGAGATCTGAAGTCGGGTCCTCATGCTTGTACTGCAGGCACATCATTCACTGAGCCACTGCTGGATCCTAGTTCTTGGTATCATTGAAACTGGCTTTCTCATTCAAGAAAAGTTCTTAGAATTACTTGAGTCTTTTATATTGGCATAGAAATGTTCTGGAATCACCATTAGTTCTGTATTTTGGGGAATAGAATTCGTTTTGGAACTAGGAAATATTTGCTTGTTGACTCCTATAATTTATAACTTTAATTGATCTCTGTCAGCTACCTCTGTCCCCTTTAAGAAATATATCTGAATATTTTGATTTTTTCTGAAGATAGTTACTTGTCTTTATTCATTTATGATGAATTTTTCATGTCTGTTCTTATTGGTCAGTGTTATGCACAAGTCATTGCTGGTTCATGTTTTGGAGTCAGATTGATTCTTGTTCCAATTTGCCTGAACAGCCATGGATAAATGAAACATAGCCCTTTCTTGAGGTCCAGTTTCTTCATGTGAAATTCGTGCCACTTGTCACTAGTATTAAGTGAATTTACATATATGGAAAGTTCTAAAGAGAATGGAAGCTGATATCATCATAATATTTCCTCCATCATGTCAGCCAACCATGCTGTGTGAAATGACAGGGTAACTATAGTCATTCCTGTGGATGTTGTGTTTTTGTCTGGGTTATTTTTAACCATTTTCGCGATCAGTTGACATTGCTTCATCATGCCTATGAACCAGTTTTTGCTTCGTCAAGGCTTCACTGTGAGGGAAACTTGGGTGCTTTCTCACCATTCGTTGATATTTAGATATAATTACCCATACACACTAGCCTTGTTAGGACTGCTTCTTAGAGAAATGGATTGCTTCATTTCTCCTCCCATTGATATACTGCTTCTTTCGACAGTCTGCTCTCAATCTCCTTTCAGCATCTTTTACTTATGTCTTTTTCCTAAGTGGGATTTATAGTATACACTTTATTTTCCTGGCATCGTTCCCTCCCTCCCTTTCTCTGCCTGTGGGATGTATATGTGGTGGGTGGGTGCATGCGTGCATGCGTGCATGCATATGTGCGTGTGTCGCTGTTCCATCCCTCAGCCTCCTCAGTACTTTTTATATAAATGAGCTATTTTCTTTCTTCTGAGTTAAATGAATTAAATTCTCTTGATTTGACTGGAGTTCCTTAGCCACTTCATTTTCCCAACCTCCTATCAAACCATCTCAATGTACAAATGCCTGTAATATCTAATATCTTGCTATGAGATATTTCCTTTAGACAGCACCAGCCTTTTTTGTAGAATCAGCCTCTGTGTCTTTGTCCGTGCTGGTTTCTCTGGCTAAGTAGTAATGTTACATGTAGATAATGTTATCTGTCACTCATTTTCTGAAGTAATTATGCCCACTCTTGAACTTGAGGGTTTCTTATTTGAGGAAGCTTATAAAATAATAATTTAAGGCGAATGGATTTTACAGTAGGGATTTCTTGAGGTATAATGTTGGGCTACATTGATTGCTCCTATCTATTTACCCTCCCACCTTTAACACTATAATCTGCATTTCTATAACAGGCCATTTTATCTCGTTTATTTCCTACCATAGTTTTTAGTTTCTTCCCAAGAAGTCAGCTGAAGTAATTATTGAGTCTTACACCTCTACACCAATTTACCTTTCAGTCATCCTGGGGTATTCTCTAATATGAATTTTACAGTTGAGAGTTTTTAGCTTTGACATTTTCTTCACAGAGCAGATAAGCTTTGCGTGTCGGGGTGTGTGTGTGTGTGGACATCCATGTAGGTTCTGGCAGGTCCTCAGCACTGCATGAATGTGTCATCTGCTGTCAGTTCTAAGGAATGAGCCTAGTCTGAAACTCTTGACTTTATTTACTTTCACTAGAACAAAGATTCTTTATTCTCTCCGAAAACTAATTTTTCAGGAACATCGTAAGCTAGATCATGCTTTGTTTAGGATTAGTTTTTTCAATTCTTTAATAAAAGTTTTAAGGATTTTTCTCTTCCTATTTGCCATGAAGTATATACATTTTTACAACCAATTGAGGTGGTCTGATTCTTTAATACTTATTAACTTGCCAGTTCTCTGTGGCTTTTCCCAGTCACATTTGACTTTGATAACTTACAAAACCTACCTTGGAGCATGGAAGCCTGGGCTGTGGGGGACAATGCCTGGCTTCTAATCCCTACCTTAATTATCTTACTAGTTATTCTTCTTTGAAGGGTGTGAAGCTTTCTGAAGTTAGGTTTCCATATCTGTAAAAGGGAAGCAGTAATGCTTTCTGTCCCCGTGGGTGGGCTATTTTGCATGAGTTGAGTGAATAGTTTACTTAAAGCCTCCAGTGCAGCCCCAGTTGGAGGCAGAAGGCAGAGGCATCACAAGAAAGCAGAAAGAAAAGCTGCTTTCTGAACTTGGGCTTCTGCTTTCTCTCCCCCAAAGCTACCTTCCCATTTTCCTTTTCCTCTCTTTCCAAAGAAAGCACGCCTGAAGGAAGTTCTCATGTTTGAATTCCTCACAGTTTCCCACAGGATCAGTCTGTCGCCTCACATCACAGTAGAATAACCCCACCCCAAACTCTGCTCTTCCTGAAGCCACTGAACACCATCTCACTATGACACTGTCTCTCAGCTCACCTCAGTGGGTTCTTCATCTGCAAGCCATGGATCAGGAGGATTGTAGTGAGTAGGAGGCTAGCCTGAGCTACAGAGCAAGAATTCTCAGAAAGGAAAAGATGTGGAGATGCTCATATTAAGCCTCCAGTCCGGGTGTCAGTGCAGAAACTCCAAATCACCAAGACCAACAAGCATAGCACGAGCTTTTCCTTTCCTAATGACTCTGAAGCCATTGCTGTAATTTCAGCATCCTGATGCATACCATGCCGGAAGTCAATAGGAGAGAAGGCGCAAAGGTGTTATCTTTCCTGTCACTTGAGCATAAGCATCTCTATGACACCACCAGACATTTGGGCATGAATTTTCATTAGTCTTTATTAATTTCTTCCTGAGTGCATGTGTGTGATATGTAAATTTTTAAATGATGGGTTTCTATTGATTTACAATAATGAGAAAAACTGCCAGAAATTGATGGAAGTCAGGAGTTTCTGAAATGTGTACTAACACTCACTCCAAATTCTAGAATCTAAAATGCTTAGTGATTTCCAATGAACGTTAAAATTAAAGCTGAATATTGAGAAATTTTGCCTGAAATGTACTTCTAGACTGAACATGTAGTAAGGTATTTCATTCTTATTTTTTTATATTCATTTTGTTGTGGGGATATGGAAGCATGCCGCAGTGTATGTGTGTGTATACATGTGTGTACATGAGTGCATGTATATGTGCATGTGTGCATGCATTCACGCAGGCCAGAGAATAACCTTTAGAATTCGTTTCTCTCCTTCCACCACGTGGATTCCAGGAATCAAACTCACACTTTTCATCTTGGTGGCAAGTGCCTTTATCCACTGAGCCATACCGTCAGCTGAGAAGAACATTATTATAAACATTTATGCATAACAGGAAAAAGTTGGGAGGAAGTATTTGTAAAGTAACTGAGTGTATCAGCAGTGTGGACTGGGGTGTAACTTAGAGGTAGAGCCCTGGCCCGGCATGCACGGGGCCCTGTGTCCACCCTGGTTCTGTCAGTAATCATAAAAATTCACACAGCTGAGTTATAAGCACTGCAAATCTCTGAACTCTGTAGAGAAAACATCGAGATCCTTTCATCCTGACAATTCACTTTGGGAATACGTGTACTTGCAGCTCTATCCTAACAGCCAATGCCATAAAGCACTCTGATAGCAAACCAAAGAGCATTCCACCATCCCTCCACCATGGCCCCATTAGTGGCCAGCCAGCAAGGGCGAAACCTCCTGCAGACAAAGGCAATGTAGGGAGTAGGCACATGCTAATATCCAGCCTAGGATAGGCAATAGCTAACTACACCATGGTTTTTAAAGGATGGTTAAAAGAGACCTTTGCAGCACATCTTAGCACCACAATTCACTAAGCAGAAATATAGCAAGTGCTAACATGTCTGTCTGTGCATCACAGAACTTTAAACATAAGAAAGTAGCCTGTGACGGAAGTTTTGGGACAGTTTTAGAAGACATCGTTTGATTGCTTGAGCTTCGTCAGGCACTCCTGTAATTTCACCCTCTGAGTTTTCCTGATCCAGTAGGTCGCTAATCTCCAAAAGTCTCTGGGACTCTTGCCTTGGGGAACTTGTTTACCTGGCACTTTGTTATAGCCATTACATCCAAATCTTGCAGCTGCATTGCTGAATAAATGGTTCTGTCTCCACATTGCAGCAAAGCAAGCAGTCCCGGAAAGACAGCTCTCTGTGTTTGCCTCATAAGCACAAATCATCCTGACTTGACATAATTTCTACCATTTTCGTTTACATGGAGACTATTATTTTTTAGACCAACTTTGGATAAAATATGAAAAGAATAGAAGTATAGATGTCTTCTGAAGGCCTGAGTCAGTTAGCCTAGAATTGTGTGTTTATTCGCACCAGGCCTTGAAACAGAGGGTGAGCGAGAGCTCTGCACAGAGTCACAGGGGTCAGTTTAGTGTAACGTGCGCACGGTGTCCCATACTGCCTCCCTGAAAGGATTTTAAAACTTTATGACAAAGATGAGAGGCAGATCCAGATTAGAGATTATAGACTGAACAGCAATGTCCATGTGCATTCAGGGGGTACCCTTGTAGGGATGTAAGAGTGCCAGTGGAAAACTTACCATCATGACGTCTCAGCTGTGAATACTGTCTCCTGTTATTGTACCCCACCTTCTCCAGTTTAATGGCAATCATCTTTCAGCAAAGCACAATTATTTATTCAACACGGATGTCAATGAAGAGGTGACCATTGAGCATGCATAGTATATCTCGCGTGCAGTGGCTGTGGGAGCATGCTCACTCTTTTGGGTGTCATAACAGATACGCTAAGTGGTGAAGTAGAATTTGTAAGGACAAAGGCCATCTCAGTGTCCATGAGAAAAGTTTCATCAAGTGGCACAGGCCATCTTCATGCATGTGTTTTGAGACCAGGTTTGATTTACCTTTTGTTAGACTGAATTTATAGAGCCTGGGAATTCGTTCACAAGAGAGAAAAACAAAAACTGGGCCTGTAAATGTGAGTTAATGTGTCTTTTGATCGTTTTTAGTTCTGTTATGATGTGGATGGATCAGGCAGGGCTCAACCAGGGAGTTGGGGGAGGTGTGTCTGATACAAGTCATAGTTCTAAATGTTGATATAAGAGAAGTCATGCTTTTTTACACTACAACTTGATTTTTAGGGCTAAACATTTTAAGTGTGTGTATGTGAGTGTGAGTGTGTATGTGTGTATGTGTGTGTGTTTGTGTATGTGTGTGTGCACACATACACACGCACTTGTGCACGCACGCTCAAGTGAGCACATTTGTGCACGTGAAAGCTGGAGGTCAGCATCAGGTTTCACTCCTTGAGCACTTCCCACCCCTTTTTGTGAGATGGAATCTCTGACTAACCTGGAGCTTCTCAAGTAGGCTAGGCTGGCTCATTGGAGAACCCCAAGAATCCTTCTGTCTCTCTACCTCACCAGTGCTGGAGTTGCAAGTGCACACCAGTGTGCTCTGTTTGTAGAGCTAGGACTTCTGAATTAAAGCTGAACTCAAGACAGATGCACCGCACTAGGAGGTGGAGGGGCTGGCACCCTTTCCTGGTCATGACAAGGAAGTTGGTTCCCTTCACTGAGTCACCTTTGCTCAGTTATAACTGCTGTGTACTGACTGTGGTCACAGTAATGCTATTACCCTTCTTGGCACACACTTCCTCATCTTCATAATCCACTCTCAGTAAACCCATCCTCACAGTTACTAATTTCTTCACCATAGGCTCAATGGCATTCATTTTTCTGGCTATTTGTTTCCAGGTCTGTTTTAGGTACACTAATGAAAGGATCCTGGGTGTGCGTGGGCTGGTTTTATTTAATTGCTGAGAGAGTTGGATGATAGCTGATTGTCCCTGCAGTTGTCCATTGATCTGGGTGATACGTAGTCATTTCATTAGACAGAATCACTTTCACTCCAGACAGATGATCTAAGTAGGACGCCGCTTTCATTCTACAGTTTCATTCTCTCCTCTCATGGATAAATTTCTTCTATGGAGTTAAGTTTCTGGTCCCTTTTATCACTTACCTGTAAACTTAGGAGGGAGAGGAAGATGATGGTGATGATGATGGTGGTGGTAGTAGTGATGATGATGTGGTGATATTGGTGGTGGTGATGATGATAGTAGTGGTTGTTATGATGGTGGTGGTGGTGATGATGATGATGGTGGTGGTGATGGTGATGGTGGTGGTGATGATGGTGGTAGTGGTGGTGGTGATGATGGTGGTGGTGTTGGTGATGATAGATGATGATGATGGTGGTGGTGATGATGATGGTGGTGGTGGTCATGATGATGATGGTGGTGGTGGTGGTGATGATGGTGATGGTGGTGGTGGTGGTGGTGGTGATAGATAATAGATGATGGTGATGGTGGTGGTGGTATATCTTTTGTAGGGAATGGGAGACTCTTTTTCTTTTGAAAAAGTTCAGGTGAGTCAGTTGCCCAAGCATCATTTTGGACCTTGTTTGTAAGAATCACTAAATGCAAGTTTGTTTCCAACACTCACGCATCTGAGAATTATTTTCAAGAATTCTTGGTGAGTGACTTTTTTCCTTTCTTTACTATAAGTGCTACCAATTACATTTAAAAACTTAATAAGAAGCACTGCACCAAAATAACTCTCCTGGGACATGTCCTGCTTATTCTAAATCTTATAGTAAGTTCATTAAAAAAAAAAAAAAAAAAACTTTGAACTGCTGAGAGCAAGAACATTGTACAACCCCACAGTAATCAAAGAGCCATTGTCCTGTATTAATAGCTATAAACTAGTGGTGTTTGGGGACAGATTCGAACTCATCCACTGAGGATCTTAAGTAACCAGGCTGTGAAGTACATCAAAGTAAGACCCTGACAAGAGAGATGACCAATTCACAACACGAATGCTATAAAATGTTATAATAAGGTTATGAAATATATTTAAAAGACTTGATTTTTCTGGCATATTTTTCTCATGATCTTTGATTAAAATGTATGAAAAAGTTAGACCTTCTGCAAACAAGTTTAAGACTAAAGAATATTTATAATATGATAGTTGACAAAAATCGAGCAATGGCGTTGAGTCAGTAGGGACTCAAGGGTCACATGACCATGAGACCATGTCCTGAGATGCTTGTTTGGCTTCTTGATTCAGAATGTCTAAGAGCAACCACAGAAGCCAGAATACGTTCCTCCCCAGAGCAGCCTATGACTCTGTTTTGGAAGCTGCTGTATCTGCTAACGAGTGCTACAGGCAAAACCCACAGCTGTGGATTCATACTCTGCCTGTGGCCCCTCCGAGGACTTGCATGACTGTAAAACTTAGATTCCCATCTTTGTATTTGGGGTGGAATGCTAAAGTCACCAGTCCTTACATCATGATTCTTAATATTACATAACAATATTAAGTATGTAATACACAGTGTGCCTGGTCATCCAGTACACTCTAACTGGTGTATCTTATTAGAAGGTCAAGCAAGAAAGACAACCTTTTTCAATGTGAAACGAGGTTTTTCCAGAACTGCCCAGAAGGTGAAGTTCATTTCCATGATTCCTAAGATGACAGGTAGCTCCGTTTGGGTGTGTATTATTGAGACATAACTGGTGACAACCACAAGAAGCCCCCTGAGGCTGTTAGAGAGAGGCAACCAGAAAGCTCAACCTGAGCCATCTTCTCTAAGTCAGCTAGCCATTTGCCCTCCCTGTTGGAGCTCTTTCCAGTGGCAATCTGTCTGCTTTTGAGAAAGAGCAGGCTTGGGTTTCAAGGCCAGGGGAATCTAGGCCAATTGTATTTATGGAAGGGCATGATTTTTCAGGGATCCTGTGTTACTGTTGTGCCTACGGCTTTCCCCAGGAAGGGTGCTCAGCTTTTCCTGTGCTTTTGCTCTCAGTATGGTTACCAGAATGTTCTGTTACCAAATCTTTGGTAGTCTGGTTCAATCTTTACCTCTATATCAGCCCTGTGAGAATAAGTAAAAATATGAAATAAGATGGAAATCAAACATCGGTATAATCAAGGGTACTTCAGAGTGCTCCAGTGACTAAAGCCCACCATCTACTATGTCTCTCACTGTTTCCTGGGCTCATTAGTTGCCTTGCGATGGACAGAAATGCCACTTTTACTGAATCCACTGATTTTCTTACTTGTATAGTTTGAAATTCAGGCAGCTCCATTGGTTATCAGGTGTCAGAGTAGAATTATCAGGCCACCTTTGTTCTTTCCAATTTCCTGATGCTGAGTTTTCTAATTACAACTATTCCAGAATCTAGATTTTGTAACTCAGCGTGAGAACAAGTAACCCAAGCAATGTCTTCAGGCTGAGTTGAATGTGGGAGGTTTCCTCCATCTGCCAGCACACAGCTGCTTCAGGTACCAGATAAATGTCCCCTGTTGGGTGATTATTCCATTTTAGCATTGAAGTGAACTAAAGGAAACACAGGGACTCTCAATGTTCAGAACCCTATGCCGAATTTTTCTGAGTCTTGCAGGTATCATTGAAAACTCACTTCAATTCTGTTATCCTAAAGGGTAGTATTTAAAATACAGACATTCTAGTACGTTAGTGTTATCTCTACATTGTTAGGTTGGTTTAGATAGATGTAGCCTTCAAACTCATGGGTACTTTTTGTTATTCTGTTGTTTACACATGAAAAAAAATGTATGTTCATTTGGGAACATTGTGGAAAACCATAAATGAGCATCTGGGATGTCTACCCAAACTGGGCATTTTTGTTGAGACCTTTGCCCTCCCCCTAAGCAGGCACACAAAGAAGGGAATTCACTGTGGGCATCCTCAGTCAGAGCGGAACATCTGTTGAGACCAGCATCCCAAATGGGTTTCTGCGTGTCACTGACGGCACAGCACTGAGTCTTCTGAGTTATAATGTGGAGTCAGGGCAAGTTAATAAAGGACCAGATCAAGCTGTCTGCCTTAGAAGCAACATTCCCTTCCTCCTGGGCCCCGCTACACACCTCTGTCCCTTTCTTGAGTTTCATGCCTTATAGCTCTCTAAAATGTTTCTCAACAAGGGTTGTATTCAAACAGAGTGAAAATCCTGTTTCCATCACTCTCCCAAATCCACTTAGTATGGTTCTAATTGTAAAACCTAAGTCCCTTCACTAATGGAACCTCTAAAGTCTTCGAGCGCTCAGCTTCTGAAGACATCAGCAAGGCTCACTGTCTCTGTTTTATTCTGAGAGGTGAAGAAAAGGTATCAGCACTCAATCATTCTTTTCTTTTCCCAACTTCTTGATATTCAAATTACCAAGTAAGGGTTACCTGGACAAAAAAAAAAAAAAAAAGGTAGCTCGTATTTCTCAGAGCTTATTGTGCACCGGGCATTATGCTGAGTAATTGGTGTTACTTTAACCAATTGTCTGGTACTATGTTCGAGCTAAGTGAGGAAAGTAATTCTTTGTAGAGATTAATTTCACGCAGGAAACAAAAGCTGCAGTCTGATTATGGAGTTACTTATTTCTAAGAAAGCATTGACCAAATTGCACATATGGTAGCTATGATGGGACAAAACCTAGCTTGAAGCAAAGCAATGCATAGGCTTCACCATTAAGTATGAGCTGCAGTTGGTAAGTGCTCCCTCCCAGTGAAATGGGAGTGTGTAAGATGGCTGTCCAGTAACTTGCTCAGAATTCACAAGTGGGAATTCTCTAGATTGTTGAATCCTCCAAACACTAGGTAGAGGATGATGAAAATAATTACAGAGGCCATGTGAATTTCCATAATTCACACTTAGGTAAAAAAAAAAAATAACAGGGGTGGTGATGTGGTTCTATGGGTAAAGGTGCTTACTTACTTCTCAGCCTGATGACCTGAATTCAATCCCAGAACCAACAGTGCAGAAAGATAACTCATTCAGGAAAGTTGTCCTACGAATATTAACACCATGTAGTACATGAGATCACAGAGAGAAATAAATAATAAATAAATAAATAAATAAATAAATAAATAAATAAATAAATAAGAAAATACCAGAATTTAAAAAAAAAGGATAAAGGATAGACACATCTCAGACTTCAAGACTGAAGGCTGCACTAGAACAATGTGTTCCCACCATGTCCGGTACCTATTGCACACTTGTGTTCTCTGAAAGACGCCCAGACTATCTTATCTGACTTGGATGTGTTTTCCTTAGATTTTCAGTTCTCACACAAGTGTGGCCTCCTCAGCCGTTAGCATCTGTTCCTCTGTGCTCTCCGCCTTGAGGTCTAGTGAGCCGGTTGTTCAATGTCTCGACTACACATTACAAAGCATGAATGTTCTCCTAGCCCCTGCATTTTAGAGCCTAACTTTTCCTAAAAGAACTCTGAAAGTGTGAGCTTAATTTCAGCTAAGATATTTTTTTCCGTGTCCTACACATGTATTTGTACAGAAGGTTAAATGTCGATCTTTGGTAAACTGCAAATTTTACCAAATTAAGATTAAAGGGGGATGGTTCTAGAGGCTTCTACTTTGACTAAGCTGTGTCTTGAAGATGCAAACTCTCACTCAGGGGACAGTAGCTCTGTAGTGAGCAGCCATTTTGTCAAGGAGGTGAGAAACCTCCGCCCCCTCTTATCACAGTGAGACACCAACGCTGAGCACAGGATTTCTTCTTATGGTTACAACTTCTGCCTTCCACTGACTGACCTCATATCCCCTCACTGAGAGCAGGAGTGGCCTTTGGCATTTGATTATCCCAAACGCAAGTCTCCATCCCCTGTTTTTAGTTCTTTGCCATTTTGATTTTGCTTTTTGAATTTGCTTGTGACTGCTTCCCCCATCTTTTTTTTTGGTACAATGATTCTTACCTTGTCTTTCCCCAGTCCGTTTCTGACCTGGAGAGACGTACAGCATGTTATTGTCAGGACTTCCCGTGCGGGACATTTGAACGCTAATGACTGGAAAACCAATGCTGCTGGTTTTAAGGGTGAGAACTTCTTTCCTATTCTGTCACAGGCAAAACATTTTTATTTTTCCCCAATTTTAAATAGAGAGCAGGAAACTGAACCCTTCAAACAAAGCAAAATGACATTTTGTGCTCATACATGAAGAGTTCTTTCGACTTTCCATACATAAAAGTCAGATTGTTTTTTTTTAATTAAAAGTATACATACATGGCAGATTTCCTATGCTTCCAACATCATAGGTCAAGTCTTTAAAAATTCTCCCAATGCCCAAGCATAACTGGTCTATGGGAACCCTAACTGCTTTGGTATTCGCTGTCATTGATTCTCTGCGTGGTATTTTTATAACTCTGTGTTTTCAACTTCTTCACCTTTGCTTCCTCATGTCTACTAGCTGACATACACCTCTCACCGAAATCTAGCAATTAGGCATGTGTTTTGTAACACTGTTTTCATAGTTTTAAAACTTTCACAAATAGAAAAGCAGGATTATTTCTATGACCAAACCCAAAGTGCAAATAAATCGTCCTACTGAGCAGACTCTAGCAGCTGCACGTGATATAGAACAAACATGGAATGTTCTTCCTCCAGAGCTGAGGCAACTTATATGTCTTTTTAGTGCTCTTCTTAACAGTAGCCATAATCCTCTTTGTCATGGATAATATATATCATAATAAATAGGAAGTAATTATATGAGGCATTTCTAAAGATTAGTGGGTTTACTCAAGTTGCAAATAACCTAAATTTTAATCTATGAAGTTATAACAAAAATTACTTCATATCATAGCTACAGTCTCAAACTTTTCCCCAAATAATTTTAGATCATAACGTATCCCCCTCTAGGGAAAACAGTATTCACTAGTTAAGGAATATGTAATCAGGGGGGTGCTGGCACTCAGACTACCAGAAACATGATGAATAATCCTGAGGAAGCCATTCATTTTAAGATCTCTAATGGTTCCATATTTAAACATTATGGGATCTGAATAGCATCTACATGATATCATACATCGGAGCTTAATGTATCCTTAGGGAACTATGTCCAGTATATGCAAATACTTATGCCAAAATCTATGTCCTTTAAAAATTCTTTGCAGATAGCTCATGATAAACTCACCCTTAACCATGACCTATGAAGCTGTCAAGGATTCACACATATAACCAGTTATTTGATGTTTCTACATGATCTATCCCATACGTTCTGCTTGAAGTGTGGTCCTTTCCTTGGCTGTGAACTACACAGAGTAGTGTGTTGGTGTGCTGTATCCCCTGAAAAAAACCTGTAAACGCCTGCTGCTGTCCTGCTCTGAGAAGCTGGACAGTTGTAGTTGCTTGGGCAATGTGAAATTATTTGAAATTTCACTTCTTCCAAAAAACAAAACAAAACAAACAAACAAAACAGAAATGTAAGTTTGTTGTATGATGTTTCATGTTGATTATCATCAGCCTGCTCTTAAGTCCTACTAGATAAATCCATGAGCTGCATGGGGGAAGTGATCAACATTAACCATGACTGCAAAGGCCTTCTGAGCAGAGGGCTCAGACACCAAGTCCATTGACCTCCATGAAGCTGAAACATCAACTTTAACCCAAACCAACTTCCTAGTCTGACTTACTCCTTTTTGGCAACTTAAAAAGAGCAAATGGTTCTAATAAAGCACGCAGCTCTTTGGAAAACCTCTGTTGGTTTTGGAGAGGGAAAAACAAGGGAGTTAAACTAAATCAGCAGACCCAAACGTGAATTTCAAGGGACTGTACACTGCTTCTGGCAAGGAGGAAATTGCATTTTACTATTGCACGTGGCAATATTTAGTATAATATTTCACTCTTCTCTTAGATGGCTGCCAAGAGTAACAATTAAAGTTCATTTTTTCATAGATGAATTACTCCGAATGGTCTGGGCTCCCACAGGAATTATTTTGTAATTTTGTTGATGGCAAGCCCCCATAATTCATCTAAACATGATCATAATAAGATGAATTATTTCAAAGTTATTTTCTTCCTTATTCTAAACATAGTTATCCCTTCCTGAGTGCCCCACAAATAAAAGGGATGAGGGCAGAAGCTGGCAGGAGCAAAGTGCTCTGCAAAGGAAGGAACGCAGGTCACCAGGGGCAGGAGAAAAAGGACCGACTCTTTATGAAACAGAAACTCAAAGAATAAAAAGAGCAAACTTCAAGAGAGATTTGTGCAATGACAGCTCAGCAGGAATTGACTTTCAAATCAGATCCACCAGCAGTAGGGACCCTGCTTAGTGTGGACCCACAGTCATCTTGTCCCCTTACACAAGAGAAAGAAAGCTGAGCGGCCTATGACAGAAGCCTCCACCATGGTGCTACCCCAGTCGCCCTACTCAGTGTGGGTATTGCATGAAACATACGTGACATGAAATTGAAAACTCCTGGTGGTGCGTGCCTTTAATGCCTGCACTTGGGAGGCAGAGGCAGGTGGATTTCTGTGAGTTTTGGGCCAGTCTGAACTACACAGCGAATTCCAGGACAGACAGACAGACACACACAAACACACGCGCGCATGCACACACACACACACACACACAGATACAAGAAAAGAGAGGGTGGGAGGGAGCAGTTTCACAGATTCTTTAGTGGCTACCTCCAGAATGGGCATGTTAGTGTCCATGGCAGAATTTCCCTTTCCACATTAGGGAAAGTAGAAGCCAGATTTGGTCAGAAGATCCAGTAGTCTTCCTTATCCTGATACTTTAAAAAAGCCAACACCCCAAAGGGGATGAGTAGCTGTCTCTCACCAAATCTGCCAGATCTGTCTTATGCCGCCTCCCTACATTTCTTACCCATATGCCAACTAGCAACAGACAGCAAACCCAGAAGGTAAGGGAACCACGGGAGGGTAGGACTCTCGTGAAGGCTGGTCTGATGGA